>NC_090225.1:27646184-27951434 GCF_024489055.1 Chanodichthys erythropterus | reverse complement strand
AACAGCATACCTTCTAATGTTTATTTCGTGTTATAACTAGTGGGAAGAGATTATCGATTCACGTGCCACTTGAACTACAGTGATATCTGTCTCGACACATTAAAGAGCCACAAAACTGTAACGTTAGGCCTATTTGCTGTTTGAATTTATTACAAAATGACAACATTTAAAAGCTGAGACTTTGTCTCATAACAAGAGTAACTTTTCACTGCATGAGAACTGTTGTTTTTGCCTGCAAAATTGTGCCGAAATTTCACTTAAGGTGACTGCACCTTAACTCTAAATAACTGTCATACTTCTTTGGCCGAATTCTAATGTCATAAAGATTCACTTATTTCACATTGGTCTCATATGAATATGAATTTATCGAAAAATAAGCACTTACATACAGTACGTTTGCTATAAATATCTTGTGCTCATTGTCTTTATGGGTGTGAGTTTGTAATAATGGATTATCCGTAGCAAAATAAATATGTACAATTTCAAGACAAAAGACAATAACTACACATTTAGTCAAAATGTATACAGTATGAATGAAACTGGGTGACAGACAAGTGACTATTCTCTGGTTATTTCCATTAACATGATTTAAGTTACGAAAGCTAAATATAAAAAGCACAATTTTAGTTGTTTATTGGTTTATCCTCTCCTCCTCATATTTTCCATATTTCGTAACACTAAAATTCTTTCACATCCTGGCTCTTTTATCACTCTGTCTCTGTCTCTCTCTCTCTCTCTCTCTCTCTCTCTGATTTGAATATTGTTTTATCCAGTGAGTCAAGGCTTTCTGTTAATTACTTCTCTATTCATTTAACCATGTGGGTCTGGGAGAGGAATTGTTTGACTCCTGCATTAAATGGCCCACATTCCGATCCTCTGATGCTGAAACTAACATGAGTTCCCCTCTTTATCTCTGCTGCGCGTCAAATTAGCACACAGTGGATTCGTGTTACAAAAGACTCGGCCAGCAAAAAAACTTGGAGACAACCTGATGGGGCTTTTTGTGGCTGTGGTAGGTGGCTCTCACTGCTAGGGTTGTTCTCATGGATGTTCAGTGAACACTGAGCCACAGGGCTGCCATGGGAACTAATGACCGATTTATTTTGTGGAACATGATCAAATTTAGTAATGTGTTCGATAAGACATTTTGCACTGGAAATGAGCCTTGGAGCTCAGTTATGGAAATTATTATTGATGTTTCATGGTTGTTTCAGTAATGCATTCTATCATTCATGACTGGATTAAATTTAATGGACTCTGCCTTCGCAAAACTATAATTGCACAGATTCTTCACATTTATAGAGGACACATCAGCGCATTGATTTCCTAAATATTTTCTATAAAATGTTAATCATTAAGTTAAACCAAGCAACATTATATTTAAATAAGCTGCTGCTGTTGCTACTACTACTATTACTGTAACAATTTTCAGCTCTCTTGAGAGTTGTTATGCTTATTCTGATAGATCTCATTTGTATGTATATGTATTCATATGTAAAATGTGTATGTACATTTTTATAGTCACTGTAGCGTACAATATCAACATATTGACAACTGGACTGGATTCAGTACTCTAACACAATTCCATAGCAGAGGGTATCATGGGTAAACATTTCATAAATCATTTGAGGAGAATGCTTAAAGGCCCACTGAAGTGACTTGGAACGCACAGCATTCTTCAATGTGTTGACGTAATTTCAACTGAAACAGGAAGATGGGGTGGGACATATTGAACAGCCCCTCCCCCTTTTTTAAAATAGCCAATAGCATTTTGTTATTTTATATCACAGCTCAGCCAGAGCTGTTGAGCTTGGTAAAGCCTCATTTTCCTTATCGTTTCTCCTCTTAATCTCATTCCATATGGCTTTAAAATATAGCATTCTGTGCAGAATTCAAATGAGTCCGATACGTTTTATGGTCTGCACCAACTCGCGGATATGATCCGCTTTGTGCTATCGTGTCTCTGGACCGGATCAGACTGCGTGCGCTGCGGTTCACATGACATTAACGTGAAACCAGACTTCATTCGCCTCAATGGAAAGCATATTTACACTGTCTTAATCATTCCTTATACCCTATATAGTGCACGAGGTGCCATTCACCATGCAGAAAATAGAAGATGTGTGAACAAGTGACCGATTTCAGCAGCAGCTTCACTGTCTGTTTATAATGTAGGGGGCGGGACTTCAGATTCTAGAGAGCATTTGATTGGACAGAAGATCTGATGAGAAGCTGAAGTCCGCGCTGATGTCATGAAAATCCCTGATCCATTTTAGTGGAAGTGAGAGACGGTAAGTTTTAAATGCTTATGTCTCCTAAATGCGAATTTTCACATTGTTTTGGATCACACTAGCTTATAGATAACCTTAAGGCTAACATATTCATACAAAAAGCTAAAAAACTTTAAGCTTTAAGAAGTATGATATACAGTCAAACATACAGTTAGTGTGTGTGACCAGTGTGTGTGTGTGTGTGTATTAAATTTCAAAACAAACATTACATTACTTACAAAAAGTTACATTTCAAGGCTTTGGTCATTTTTTTTGACCCAGTGTGACCCCTAAATGAAGAGGACGACTATTTATTGAACTTGGATTTTGTTCGCGTTAGTCTATGCGTTCAGTGTCTATCCAAAAAACAAAAAAAAAAAAGTACTACTAAACTTTACTTGCGAATACTAATGAGATCATTTTGGCTAATTACTCTTTATATGTGTTCAAAAGCATGCAAATAGATCACTGAAGTAGCATAACCATTGTGAAGACTCGACTGCATCAGGCTTCATTTGTTTACAGGCTGTTTTTATATTCGACTCAAACCCACATACTGGTCACATGCACTTACAGGGAAGGGGCTTTATGAGGGGATCTGAAGGAGAGCTAACAAGTGAAAAAGTGATAGAGCTCGAAAGAGGGAGCCGGAGCGAGATGAAAGGCGAGAGTTTGAGAGCGACAGTGCACTTGTTCCCTGCTTCAACCAAACAGAGACAAGCTTGCTCTCCTTGCCCGGTTTCAGGGTGCATGTGTGAAGGAATGCATTCATTAACGTAATTCCTCTGCTCTCAAACAAGGCTTCGGTCATTTGGAGAGCGAGCGAGCGAGCGGAGAGCTGCGGGGTGGAGGGGCAGTTCTCACTGAAGAAGGGGTGAGGGGTAAATACACCCCCTTCTCTGTAGTCAGGAGGGCAAGGCGCCCTAACACAGGCCTCAGCGTCCAAGGCGATCTGCATGTGAAAGCCCCGGGCATCACAAAAGGATGAAAAGGTGCTGGGCAGGACCTGGACAATCCCTTCCTGTTCTGGTGGGTCGTTTGTTTCCATGCTGTCAGATACTGGGCCGCCAGCCTTCTCTACCCTCATCTCTTCAGCCCTCTGGTGCTCTGTCCTCCGTTTTGCTTTCCGGCTATTCCTTATACGTGCTCCTTGTTTTTTTTCCCTTCACGTGAATAGGAGTGATGGACCAATGTAACGTCAAACAGCGACTGGAACAATTGCTTTCATGGCTGCGTCTAAAAGCCAAACAGCACCATGCATGAGAACTGCTTTGCATAACAAAAGAAGTGACAAAACCATTAGGCCAATTAGAGTATTTATATAAACATAGTAATGAAGGGATTTAAGCGGTCATAAATTATGCTTGCTGTGTGGGAAAATAACTTCAGTTCTCTCTGAAATTTCCATTTCAGTGCAAATGTTTGATAGCTTTGCTGTTTCTGTGCTATACTAGGGAATTGCCGTTATTTTTCAAATTGCATTAAAGCAAAGAATGAATGCTGGGAATGTAAATGTGGCACATCAAACTTCTAAATCTCTGTAAGCGTTCTGCTTGTGCTGTTTTTATGCTGCTCCAATAAGGACAAAAAGAATGTTAATTATGTAAATTAAAAAGCAGTCTAATCCAGAGGGAGGAGCTGTTCCCATAACGTTAGCTTTAGCTGAGTATTGGCACATATTGACAAAGCATTAGCCTCCATCCGCATTGTGTAATGATTTTTTTTTTTTTTTTCTGCAGAGGAAGTCCTCCTATTGAGATAAATGCCTTGTTTTCTTCTTTACCATTGTGGTATGTTCTGATGCGCACTGGCGTTTAGTCAATAGCACTTCTCCTTTACTATTCCCATCTAGCCTGCCAAAAGAGGACAAACGAGTCTTTTAATATTAGACTGATGTGAAGCTCACAAACACCTGAAGACAGTGAGGATGGAACTTTCGTTCTCAAAAAATAAAACATGCAGTATACTGACCTAATTTAAATGTTAAGAGGTAGAATTTAAAGATATAGCTGAAAAGAAATGTTGTGCTGGTGAATAAATGTAACCTTTTTATTGTTTACTCACCTTCACGTCACTCCTATTTAGCATAATTTTATTTCTTATGTAAGCTGCACGAGCTGCTTTTTTTTCTGTATGACAAAAAGTACAATTAAAGTATGATAAAATAAGACAAACAAACCTGTTGTATGGCTTTAGTGGATTTTGAATATAGCTAATTTTATGAAAGAGCAGCTCATAAAATGTGTCTAACATCTCATTTTGTGTTTCAATGAAAAAGAAAATATGTTGTCGGAATGACATGACAGGGAGTAAAATAACTTTTTTTGGTCACACTTTAGATTAGGGTCCGATTCTCACTATTAACTACAACTTTTGCCTCAATAAACTCCTAATTACTGCTTATTAATAGTCAGGGCTGGGAAGGTTACTTTTAAAATGTATTTCACTACAGATTACAAAATACATGTTTTAAAAAGTAATTTGTAAGGTATTTTGTTAGATTACCCAAGTTTTGTAACTTAATTTAAATACTTTAGAATACTTTGGAGTACTATTAAGTATGTAACACACACAGAAAAAGGTAATTGCAAGTTTTTATCCCACAATTCTGACTTTTTTCTCAGAATGTTGTGATAAAAAGTTGCAGTTGTGAGTTATAAAGTCTTGTGAGATATAATCTTGCAATATTGAGTAAAAGTCAGAATTTTGAAATATAAACACTCAATTTTGAGGAAAAAAGCCATAATGTGAGAAAAGAAGTCAGAATTGTGAGATACAAACTCATAATTTTTGCAAAAGAAGTCAGAATTGCAAGTTTTCACACAATTTTGAATTTATAACTTGAAATTGTGAGTTCATATCTCACAATTCTGACTTTATAAAATGCAATTGTGAGTTTAAATCTCACAATTCTGAGAGAAAAAGTTTGAATTGTGAGATAAAAACTCACAGACAACTATCGCAAAACATATAAACAATCGTGGATAATCCAGGTAATGTCAGGACGGTTAAGATTCAAGGGTTTGTACATTTTTGCATGGGGCACTGTTTACAAATTCAGTCATTTTGTCTTGTGGAGTTTATCTGTTATATGTGAAATAGCACATTCAGGACAGTGCTAAATAAAAATAATATGCCATTTTATAATCCTTCTTATTTTGTTAAAGTTATTAAAATGTTGCATATTCTGCAGGGGATATGAAACTTGAGCAGAACTGTAGCTCAGGATGCTTTGAGATGGAGAATCACCAATTGCTGTTTACATTAATTGCCCGTCACAGTTTAAATTGTTTAAATGAAATAAATTACATTAAAATTCAAAGTAATCACTTTGGTAATCTAAAATACTTTTTGGATGTAACTGCAATTTGATTACCAACCATTTAAAATGGACCTGTAATGAAGTTAGGCCTACTCAAATTTTGTATTTTAAATGCATAACTAAGTTACATGTATTTCATTACTCCCCAACCCCAGTTAGTAATATAGTTTTTAAGTGTATGTATTGAATTAAGGGTTGTATGGTCATGCAATAAGGCATTAATATAATAAACAGCCAATATCTTAATAATATTCATGCTAATAAGCAACTAGTTAATAGTGAGAATTGGACCCTAATCTAGTGTTACCCCCTTTTTTTTAATTCCTCATGATTGTATTGTGCATGTTAAAACTTAAGAAAAAAATGCTGGTTATTGGTGCAGAACAAGCGTTTAGGAGATCTGATGGATATTCATGTTCATTCTCAATATGCACGAAAAAGGAATAGTTCATTTGAAGACACGCATCACAACATGCTTCAGAATCGAGTCCGCATTTAAAATGGGCTAATTGTTTTTCAAATGTACAGTCTCTCTCTCTCTCTCTCTCTCTCTCTCTCTCTCTCCTCCCACAGTCTGATTTCTGCTACTGGGACTCAGTGTGATCATGTGACGGGCTCGCGAGCGCAAGAAGAGCTGGTCGGTAACGGAGGACCGAATGCCAATCTCATTGAGAAAGCGCCTTTATTGCGAGTGAGAGACTGGAGGAACAGACGTTATTAGTGCTGCACACATAGACAGAAAAGACACAGGAAGCTTTGGGGAACTCGGGGAAAGGGTGCATTTTCACCGCCTCAAGAGGAAGTTAAGGACAAATCTCTCGCTAAAATAAATCTTAAAGAGGGACACTGGGCACACGGGAGTCGCCTTTGCGAGTAACTTGTGGGATTTATTGGGAATTGTTTTTGAAAGGAGACCTGGCCTCCCTCTCCACCCGTTTAGATTTCATTTAATTTCATTTCATCAGCTGCCCTAAAACAACTGTCATCCCCAGAATTGCAGTAGCCTTGCAGCAGCGGATTGTGCGTAAAGACTGAGACAGCAGCCTTTTCCGCGGACGACTCAGGCACTTGCCTCCTTCACTTGCGCTTTTGTACTCTATTTATTATTTACATTCCAGCCTTTATTTATTTGGGGATTTTTTCTGTCTTTTTTGGGGCGTCGGTGGTGATTTCTGTGGAATATGGTGGGGGAAATGGAAACGAAAGAGAAGCCGAAGCCGACCCCTGATTATCTGATGCAGCTTATGAACGATAAGAAACTGATGAGCAGTCTGCCCAACTTCTGCGGGATCTTCAACCACCTCGAACGGCTTCTCGACGAAGGTAATGTTGATGAAGTGACATGTGTCCGTGAAATCCCACGGAATGACATTACTGGGAACGGCGCGCGGGTCGCCCGCGCATGAGGCAAAACGGTTAATAGCACCAATTTATGGCGTCAGTGTTTTTTGGTGTCAGTCCTTCACCCTTAATTTGCCAGTCAAACGACAGTCTTTTAGTTCAGCTTTAATAGCTGCTCAAGTTTGCGCTCGGGTCCGGTAGTCGCTACTTCTCCGTTGCATGGGGGTACCTGTGGCTTGCGAAATGATTTTCAGTGCTTCTGTTTGATGTTATTGTATATCTCGTTAGAAACACACCTATTTGTTTCATATGTGAATAAAACCGTAATGCAAAAGGTTAAATTTAATCTTAACAATATGATTTGATTGACCGTTGTTTAGGAGACTTTCTATGAGGTAACATTTTTTTTCTTATTTAAACTCTGTGTAAAACAATTTTACAGATTTTATCCAGAGATTCAGATCAAAAGTCGATTTTTTAGCCCATTCCAACTGGTCAACTGGCCTAAAAGAGAACTTACGAGTGAATAGTCGTATAAATTGTATTTGGACTGCTAAACAGAACATTAGTGACTGAGTTCACAAGTAAGAGAAACTTACTGTCACCTTCAGATCCTCTTCTAGACTCGCAATTTAAATAGTCGTCGCATATTGAATTTAAATAGTTCTGCAATTTATAACTTGATAAAATAGTCGTTATTTTAACAAGTTGTTTACTTGTTAAAATAACCCAACCAAATGTGTAAGATGTGTATAACCCTCACTATGTGTAAGAGAGTAAGGGGTAGAAAACGGTTTCCTTCACCTGTAAAACGGCATAAACAGTGAAGGATAGGCTACCGTGTTCCCCGCTGTACCTAAGCATAAGTCAGTAGGCTATTCAAGTAGCTTACTTTGTCAAATTAGTCTTTTAATTATTATGTTCACCATGACATGGTTTAATTGTGGTCCTAGAGGAGTCGACCTCTCTGTGGTTAAGGGAGGGAATTTCGTGTACTGTGGCACCAGGGGGCTCTTGACTTAATTCTTTATAGAAACCTCTTGTACCCATCTCCTGCTGTCAACTTTATAAAGTTGTTAATGAGGTTTATATATTTTTTTCTCGTTTAGACTGTTTTATAAATGTTTTATAGAGATCCCTAGGCCTTTATTGCAAATAAAACTAAAACTTTGTACACTAAATAGCCATTTAAAGTGTTTAAAGGATAATAAAAAAACAAAATCAATCTATCTATCTATCTATCTATCTATCTATCTATCTATCTATCTATCTATCTATCTATCTATCTATCTATCTATCTATCTATCTATCTATCTATCTATCTATCTATCTATCTATCTATCTATCTATCTATCTATCTATCTATCTACCCACCCATGTTTATAGAGAGGGCCCCCTTTTATTCCTCAATGCAGAGGCAGTTCTGCCAGTATAGACTGATTTTTGTTGTTCATTTGCAGTGTAAATAACATTTTGCTTTATGGAATTTCACTGCCAGTTGAAAATTACTGAGAGGAAAAAAATGTTGTCAAACAAAGCAAATGCAATTTCAGATCTTCATAATTTAGAAGCTCTTGAGCAAACCAAAGGTTTCAAATACATTTACAAAACTCCATCATTACACATATAACTCTAAATTACACTCATTACTCATCATTACTCACTTATTACAGCGTGAGGGAGAGCGAGTCGTTATATTTTTGACATCCTCGAGCGCCACCACCCTCCCTTGCACAAGTTAGGTAGGTTGGAAGGTTTCTAATTGCTGACACACACCGTTCCAAATAACTGTTTTTCGACTGTGAATCATCTGCGCCCAACATGGCATTTCAGTGTGGACGTATCGGCATCTGCAGTTAAATACCCGAGGATCTTATTCATCTGTGCATCGCAGTGGAATGACGTAAGCTTAATGACTCCTCTGTGACGTTATTGCAAAATGTTACAACTTCTGTTCAAATATATTCTCATTTGTCAATATAGACTATCATAATTATACACTATCCTGTTAAAGTTGTTTTTCGGACATCATCATATACCCCTCGGGTGGGCCTGCGGCCTGGCTTTACACTCTCTGCTTTGTGAATTGCAGCAATTTCACAGTCGCTTTCTTGTTTATTTCTTGCCACTCACATTTACAGCCTCTCCCTCTGGTTGAAACTAGCTTCCCTCTATGGACAAAATCTGTGATGTTTGCCTGTAACACTAGCCATGTAATCAGGACTGTGTGGCTGATCTTACCTGCCAACATGAAGAATATATTCTGCGTTTCACTTACGAAAGCATGACTCACGTCATGAGTTTTCACAGCTTTTTATACTGAGAGTTGGTGAGAATCTGGCGTAGAGACGTGTCATGCTGTTTAATGCGATCTTTTTGAGTAATACGCCAGTTAGAGGAGTTTCCTCCACCACGTATTATGGGTTTGTCACAGTCTAGGTTGTGCAAATCTGAATTAATAACGCTGTCAAGGGAGCACACACTCCGTCAGACTGAGACAGCGAGTTAGTCTTTTGCTCATGAGAGTGAACTGAGCCGCCGGTTTCACTTCCACTATTGAACCATTGCAGAACTGATCCCTGACCTCAGATAAACAGGACACACTGCTCAGATCTGCATGTTAAGAGGGTGTGCAAATGCATGCATGCTTCTGATCAGTTGCTTCGTAGAAAACCAATTGCAATCGGTCATGGTCTTTTGTGATTATCAGAATAGAAAATGTGTTTCTGGATCCACTGAGAAATGAACGAGCTCTACAGCGCTGCAACATATGGGCCTTAACATTCTTAATCTCAGAAGCTTTGTCGCTATAGTGCAACCATCACCAAAGCAACCCTAAATCACGGGCTTTTGCTGAGCTCAGCTGTACCCTGTCCTAGAACGATGAGGAAAACGTAAATTACGCTCTACTGCTCATGCCGGACCACTGCATTGATCATACATGAAACTCTTTTCTGCACAGCTCTTGGAGAATGAAAATTAAGAAATGAATTGAAAGTGTTGGAAATCTGTGGCATCATCGATAATTGAGGCAAGCGATAGCTCGGAAGCGCTCGGTACTGTGTGATATCGCATGTGTGATATTCCCCATGGGGTGTTGTAATATGCAACAAATCTGGCTCTGTTTGGATGAGAGTGTGTGAATGTGTGTGTTTGTGTCGGCTTGCATCCATCTCATAATGTGCATTCATTTTACACTTTGGTTTGCAATATCACATAATCGGACGCAAGCGGTAGCTTGGGAGCACTTTAGATTTAGGCAATTGCTGTCATTATTACTTTGAGAGCACTGTTAATTTTTGTAAATTACTCTAGATTACTGTAATCTACTGCAGCTAGAAATCTAGACAACTGTTATATCCTCTCATAAATTACTATAATATCATTATCATTTTCTTTTCTTTTTTTTCCTTCAACATTTGGTGCTAGTTTAGTAGTTATAGATCCAGGCTAGAGAAATTATCAGTTTCCAAAGGTCATAAGTTCACATTTAATCAGAAGGAACCATATACTGAAGACTGTCTGGGATCCTCTATCATTATTGTGTCCTAGAGCACTTCACTCATCCCTGGGTTGCTCTGGGGAGATTGTCCTTGTAGCTGGTAATGTTAGAAACTTTAGATGAGAACGCTGTTTGAATGACAGATAACATTTTAAAACGGTTAATCTATTAACAGTATTATTACATTATGTTATTTAATCAAATTAAGTACAGTGAATCACATATCAGTATTTGCTTAGAAAGTCCCCCAGTAGAACTAGAACAAGCTTGAATTGCATCAGTGATAGGAAAATCCCTTAAAACACGGAATTGGATGCTGGTCAGAAGGCAGGATTTATTGTGTTTTTAATCACATTAAAAAAATACAGCCATCCACCACCCCAATTTCACCTCTATTTCTACTGACTGTTTTGTATTAAATATTAAAATATTTATTAATTTAGTAATCCAAGGGGAATTTGTGAAGCCAAATATGTATTATAAAATAAAACGTGAACTTGTGAACTATTCATTTTGAGTAATAATAGTTTAGTGATTGGGTGCATTATTTAATCCTAATTCAAAATAATATCTCCATGATTTGAACTCCCCAGGATTTTCTGTGAAAAGAAAAAATTATTTTTATTTCTTGTTAAAACCTAAAATGATATGACATATACAAAGGACCCTTTTCACATTTCCAGTGTTCTCAGAAAGGGAAGTAAGAAGTCGAAGGTTGGGTAAATTTCCATGGAGTTAAACGTGTGTGTGTGTGTGTGTGTGTGTGTGTGTATATATATATATATATATATATATATATATATACACACACACACACACACACACACATACACATGTGTATTTGTCCCTAACCATCACGGTATGGACATCACGGTTCGGTGCATGCAGTCAGGTGACAAATACAGTCAGGCACAGGCGATCCACACTCCAATCCAGAAGGGGGCGCGCGCTGTAATTCCACACTGTTTGCTAACCACCACAACAGGAAAAAGATCTATGCATAGATATGTTTACGTGTAATCTTTCAAGCAGAGTTTCAACCACAAAAAGACATAAATAAACAGCTTGAGAATAATATCAAGTAGCATTACATTTACCTCAGGCAAGTCATTTAGTGTCCACAGCATGTTAGTTTACAAGAGAAATTAACATTTCACTAAATATATGCATTATATTAGCATATTAATTATATTTATACTTTATCTGTTAGTAATGTCTTAATTATTTAATATATGCATTAATATATTTAAATAAATTTGTCGTGAAAACAAGTTATGACAGTAACTGTGTAAATGATTGTATTTAAAAAATTAAAAATTAAAGTTAATGCAAAACCTGCCTTGTTTGCAGTTTACGTATTTTTTTGAGTACATGTCATTTGAGTACTGATTATTATATCTAAAAATAAATATTAATATTAATAATAATAATATTTAATAGTTTGGGCTCTGTTGTTAATTGTAACCTTTAATATTATGACAATTTGCAAAGAGGGCTCCCTGTGTATAGTTTACAGTATTAGCTGAGATAGATTTTTGTATCATTAAGAAAATGGTCATTATAATTGAATTTATTTAAAGAGAGACGCAATTTGTTCAATAAACCACTGTTTAATAAAAAAGAAGAAAAAAGAAGCAATTTTATGATTAGTTTTTTCCCCCTGCTGTACCGATCTGTAACTTCAATACCGAGGTACAGTACTGATCCGAAAACATGTTTGTGTACCGTTACACCGCTAATATATGCAGTGCTCAGCGTAAATGAGTACACCCCCTTTGAAAAGTAACATTTTAAACAATATCTTACAATAACTTATAACATGAAAGTAAAGTTAATAATATAACTTAGATTACACATTTTTCTGTTTTACTCAAATTAGGGTGATGTTTTCTAGGCATGGAATGAACGAGTTGGCGACATTTTGCAACATCTATCTTTTTCCATTCTTCAAGAATGACTTCTTTTAGAGACTGGATGCTGGATGGAGAGTGATGCTCAACTCGTCTCTTCAGAATTCCCCATAGGTGTTCGATTGGGTTCAGATCAGGAGCCACTGAATCACTTTCACCCTGTTCTTCTTCAGAAATCCAACAGTGGCCTTAGATGTGTGTTTAGGATCATTGTCATGTTGGAAAAGTGCACGACGACCAAGGGCACGGAGTGATGGTAGCATCTTCTCTTTCAGATTAGAGCAGTACATCTGTGAATTCATGATGCCATCAATGAAACGACACCAGCAGCACTCATGCAGCCCCACATAAGGACACTGACACCACCATGTTTCACTGTAGGCACCATGCATTTTTCTTTGTATTCCTCACCTTTGTGACGCCATACAGTTTTGAAGTCATCAGTCCAAAAACATTTATCTTGGTCTCATCACTCCAGAGTATAGAGTCCCAGTAGTCTTCATCTTTGTCAGCATGGGCCCTGGAAAACACTAGGAGGGCTTTTTTGTGCCTGGGCTTTAGGAAAGGCTTCTTTTGTGGATGGCACCCATTCCTCTACATTTCTCTTCCATGTGGTGCCATTGCTGACAGCATGAAATGGGAAGGGGTTTTAACACCCTTTTATAGTCAACTGTCTGCTGGACACCTGTGTAATGAATAATTAGACTCACCTGTGGTTGAATTCTTGTTAAATTAGACATTTGGAGTCTAAAATTTAGCTTTACTCCAGAGACTTTCAGTGGGGTGTATTCATTTTTGCATCACCCTAATTTGAGTAAAACTGAAAATTTTGTTTTCTTATATTATCAACCTTACTTTCATTTTATAAGTTAAACAGATTAAACTTAGTCTTGTCAACATTTTGGAAATAGTTTTTGTGTTCATTGAGATATTGTTTAAAATGCTACTTTTCAAAGGGGGTGCACTCATTTACGCTGAGCACTGAATATTGTTTTTTGCAGTCCCATTTGCTCCAAAAGCGAAAGAAAAATATAATTAGTAATTAATTACTGATTATGATTAAGGTGGTCAGAAGAGAAAAGATGTCAAATTTGCCATCTGTCCTTTTAGACTGAAACTTAATGCCAAGGTATTATAACCCAAAATATTCTCTAACACTACTAAATTAACAATGTTAATAACCGTCTGTGAAAAGGGTCCACTGGCCAAAACCGCAGTCTAAAACCACAATTCCTCTTTAACAAGCACAAGTGAGCACAAGTGTATTTGATACACATTATTTGAAGCCCCTTGCCATAGGCAGTGTTGTAGAGAGACGTTTCTCCCTGCTCTGAAGGGTAGTGTGGCCTTTAGATATGAGACGTGCGACCGGCCCTGGCATGTCACCTGTGAGCGATGCATTTGCGTGAAGCAGACGTGATGCTCACAGTCTAATGCACAGACCAAGCGTAAACCCCTGCCCCCGTTAGTGCAGATGAATGCTCTCGATGGGCAACAGGAGCAGTCAGCCATGCTAGGCCCTGCACTCCACGCTGTAATAAAGGTGATGAATTTAATCAGGGGAGCAGCCGCTGCCATCAGTACAAGGCCCATAAGGCAAAGTTGTGCCACTGACATCCATAGAGAATGGAGTTAGTTACTGTTTGAATAGAGACGGTAATAGAAACAGAGATGTATGTGAGCCTGTAAGGCACTGTAATGCTCAGTGTTCATTCATGGTTTGTACACCAAATTGTTCTTTTATGGTGTCGTAAAAGGTTTCTAAATAACTGACTGCTGCGATGTAGTAACTAGAAGTCCATAATATTTAGCATTCCATGCACTCAAATTTGATGTTCAAACATTCTGAATTAAATTTAAGATATTCTTTAGTCCTAGGATATCGAGCCTCAGATGGCATGGCAATGGACCACCCACAGACACTGACAGTCTGATGCATATTGCACACAGAAATGGCAAGAGCTGGCTGAAATCTGATTGGCTATAGTGCGGTGCAACTTCCAGGAGTCTGGGTGCAGCAGTCTGCCTGGAAACGAAGTCATGTTTACCACCCAGTGCTTTTGAGGAAGAACTAATTACTTAATTGGCTAAAAATTTCCAGTTTAGTGGCATCAAATCTTTGAAAGATATACAAAATGTCCACAGACAATACTTTTATTCAGCAAGAATGCAAAGGATTTGTATTCAAATTATTATTATTATTATTTTAATTTTCAAATAAATGCTGTGAAAGTAAAGTATTACAGTTTCCACAAAAATATTTAGCAGCACAACTATTTTCAACATTGATAATAACAAGAAATGTTTCTTGAGCACCAAATCAGGATCATGTGACATCTTGTATCATAGGTGCTGATTTATGATAACTGACTGCGCTTGATAGAATTCAAGTTATTCGTGTCTCGTGAAGAGAAACGCACAGACTACAAATACTTTACCAATTGTGTCAAGTCGTCCATCAGTTATAAAGATCGACATCAACACAAAATGACAAAATGTGTAACACCTTTTAGATGCAAAGGGAGTTAATAATGTTGTTGTTTTTTTTGTGTGTGTGTTTCTTATAATAAAGTTAACATTGGCTGGCCACATATCATGTTGTTTATGTATTACTTATCAGAGCCCTTGGATGAAGCCCTTGTACATTAACTATGCTGTAGATGATTATTCTAACTGTACATAGAGATTTTCACAGGGAAATTAACAAATATCCTGCTCATTTTTTCGACTTTGAAGCATACTGCCATATGATCCATGTGATCACAATATGAGCTACTGATAATGAAAAGTGTCCAAACATCATTCCATGCCTAGAAACATTTTGGAACGAACAAAACTCCATTAGTCACTCTAAAGATGAAGGTATTTCTGTGTATTATGATGCACAGGGACATGATGTGAGATCCACCTATCAGAGAGCTTCCCAAATCTCAATCGATATTTTTGATTGGTTATAGTTAATGAAGAATATCTTGTTTTGTTTTTTTTTCTGTGGGTGCTCGGCACCTATATCTTGTATATCTTTCAAAGATTTGATGCCACTAAACTAGAAGTTTTTGTCCAAACAAGTAATTAGTACTTCCTCAAAAGCACTCATGGTAAACATGATCATGTGACACTGAAGACTGGAGTAATGATGCTGAAAATTCAAATGTTACATCTTAGGAATAAAAACTTTAATTCTTAAATCTTTAAGTTTTGAATTAAATTATTAACTCAATTATTTTAAATTGTAATAATATTTCAAATATTAGTGTTTTTACTGTATTTTTGATCAAATAATTGCAGTTTTGGTGACTTCTTTCAAAATATTTAAAAAATCTTACCCCAAACTCTTGAATGTTAGTATGCAGTGCTGGATTGAAAGTTTGTGAACCACTTGCAGAATATGTGAAAATGTTAATAATTTTAACAAAATAAGAGAGATCATACAAAATGCATGTTATTTTTTGTTTAGTACTGTCCTGAGTAAGATATTTTACATAAAAGATGTTTAAATATAATCCACAAAACAAAAAGATAGCTGAATTTATTAAAATAACCCCATTCATAAGTATGTGAAGCATTGATTCTCAATACTGTGTGTGGTTACCTGTTCATGAGTCTCTTGTTTGTCCTGAGCAGTTAAACTGAGCTCTGTTCTTCAGAAAAATCCTCCAGGTCCTGCAGATTCTTCAGTTTTCCAGCATCTTCTGCATATGTTAACCCTTTCCAGCATTGACTGTATTATTTTGAGATCCATCTTTTCACACTGAGGACAATTGAGGGACTCAAACTCAACTATTAAATAAGGTTCAAACATTCACTGATGCTCCAGAAGGAAACACAATGCATTAAGAGCCAGGGGTGAAAACATTTGGAATTTGAAGATCAAGGAATATTGTACTTAATTTGTGGCAAACATGTAAGTATCTTCTGTTGCTTCTGAAGGGCAGTACTAAATGAAGAAAAAAAAAAAAGATATTTAAACAAAATAAGAAAAATTGTGACATCTTTATCCTGTTTAAAAGTTTTCACACCCTGACTCTTAATGCATCGTGTTTTCTTCTGGAGCATCAGTGAATGTTTGAACCTTTTTTAATAGTTGAGTTTGAGTCCCTCAATTGTCCTCAATGTGAAAAGATGAATCTCAAAATCATTCAGTCACCGCTGGAAAGGGTTCAAATACACATTTAAGATGTGGGAAAACTTAAGAATTAACAGGACCTGGAGATTATTTTTTTTTGTCTTATGGACCATATGTAAACATTTTTTATGTGAAATATCTTACTAAGGACAGTACTCAATAAACAAATAACATGCATATTGTATGATCCCTCTTATTTTGTTAAAATTATTCACATTTTCACAGATTCTGCAGGTGTTCACAAACTTTCAAGCATGCAGCACTGTATGTCTGCGATGATATCAGTATTTTATCATTTTGAATGGACAATTTTTTTTGTTTTGTTTTTAAATCTGCCTTTAAATGTCTTGTAAACACTACATAACTGGTCTCTTTTCATGTCAGTTAGACCGACATGTCTGCGAAATGTCTTTGTACAGGTAGTCAAAAGACGTCTAACTATTGGACAAGCTTTGGTTAAAAGAAAAAAAAAAATTAGTTGCTATTAAGTTAACATGGTGGATCTAATCCTCCCACTCATCAAGAGCTTGTTTGTCTGTTAAACAAATCTCAGAAGCCTCATTAACAAATACAACGATCCTATCACACTTTTGGTTAACCACAGAAACATAACAGCTGGTTTATCACTAGCCAGACAGTGCAAGCACCCTAACAGTGGTCATTAATCTCTCACACCAATTCACATCTAAAAACAAAATCTGACATGTGCTGCTAATCACACTCGGAGGAACGATTTTAATGACTTTCGCTTCTAAAACTTCAATACAAGGCGGTTTACTTTCAGAAACAGCTCTTTCTTGAAAGCTCCTTAAAGTTCCCATGAGGACTGGAGAAGCCCATGCTCCACTGACAATTAGTCTAAGTGGCCACATTCATCACCTAATTGGAGCAATTAATTAATCCTGAGGAGTTTTACTGGGGTCAAAGTCAATTTATCCAGAATAAACTTCTTTAGGACTCTGTCTTTATTTGTAAAGTAGCTGTCCTTTCTGGGATACTTTACAATTCCTCTCACTTTGTGGCATTAAAGGAAGAGGAAATGAGCTGTGTACTCATTAGACACTAGAGACCGAGAGAGACACTAGAGGGACACGAGATGACTAAATTCAATTCATTTTCATACTGTATGCTTATTACTTAAATATAATATATTTAGTGAAAATATCTAAGCATATCATATTTTATTGTTATTTTAAAGCATTATTTTAAATTCTGTCTATATTTGCTCTAATTTTCTTCTAAAAATGTATGTATTTTTGTGAGGAACACACACACACAAAAAAATACATTTTCATGCAGCTCTTTTCCATACAATGACAGTTCATAGTAACTGCTATTGTTCACAGAAAATCTCCTCTCCTCCAGCAAACCGTTAACTTAAGAACTGCTGTGACCATATCATTAAGTCAGTGTTTACTATAAAGCATCAAATCATTCTTCATTTTTCAACAAAAGTTTGTTTGCGAACTCTCCATTACACGGTGCCTCATTTACAAAACAAAAAGAAGAAGCTCCGAACACACATATATGATACGGGATGCCATTAAAATAAACCATTCACTTGTTTCTGACACTGGGATTCTTCTGAAGTCTGTACAAAGACGCAAACGAGCTGTTTAAACTGGACGAGTCAAATCAAACCTTCTTTCACTCTTCCATTTGTCCTGTTGTCGACAGACTTAAGCGCGTGAAGTATGTTAGAAACTGAACGTGCAACTGTATACTGTATCAGTGTAGAGAGCATTAGTGATTAAAATGGGTTATATGTGCTTTTGATGCTACGCTTGCATCCAGTGTAGGCAAATGGACCGGTGATGTATAACTATTTGTATATGTTGCTCTGGAGGCAGTCATATGGAAATGTATTTGCCCATGTGACATCAAAGATCCCGCAAAATATCCAAACGAGCCATTTTTGGAGCTTGATTAAATAAATGCTTAGTTTATAATGAGGAGGTCATTTTAAAGGAACACTCCACTTTTTTTGAAAATAGGCTCATTTTCCAGCTCCCCTAGAGTTAAACAGTTGAGTTTTACCATTTTCGAATCCATTCAGCCGATCTCCGGTTCTGGCGGTACCACTTTTAGCATAGCTTAGCATAGTTCATTGAATCTGATTAGACCGTTAGCATCGCGCTTAAAAATGACCAAAGAGTTTCGATATTTTTCCCATTTAAAACTTGACTCTTCTGTAGTTAAATCGTGTACTAAGACCGACAGAAAATTAAAAGTTTTGATTTTCTAGGCTGATATGGCTAGGAACTATACTCTCATTCAGGCGTAATAATCAAGGAACTTTGCTGCCGTTCCATGGCTGCAGCAGTGCAATGATATTACGCAGCACCTGTGAGCCTCTGCTTGCACAGGGAAGCGTGCCCTGCAACCATGGAGACGTATGTGAGAGACGCTGCGTAATATCATTGCACTGCTGCAGCCATGATACGGCAGCAAAGTTCCTTGATTATTACGCCTGAATGAGAGTATAGTTCCTAGCCATATCAGCCTAGAAAATCGCAACTTTTCATTTTCTGTCGGTCTTAGTACACGATTTAACTACAGAAGAGTCAAGTTTTAAATAGGAAAAATATCAAAACTCTTTGGTCATTTTTAAGCGCGATGCTAACGGTCTAATCGGATTCAATGAACTATGCTAAGCTATGCTAAAAGTGGTACCGCCAGAACCGGAGATCGGCTGAATGGATTTGAAAATGGTAAAAGTCAAATGTTTAGCTCTAGGGGAGTTGGAAAATGAGCCTATTTTCAAAAAAAGTGGAGTGTTCCTTTAAGCTTTGAAACTTGCAGGTTGTTTTAATGGTACAAAGACCTCTTATATGTCAAATGATGTCTCATGTACTTCAATATGCAATACATTAAGTGTTCTGTGCGGTTTCAAAGTTTTTGCAAATTCAGTTGTCATTTTAATCCTTTTAATGTCACATTGATGGCCTCTGATGGTCCACTTTACTATTTGATTGCTAGGTTGTGAGTTTGCATGGTTGCAAGAAGAACAGTTGCACTTCATCTTACATTCTGAGACTCGCTGTGTGCCAGCAACACTAAGTTTAGTCCAGTTGTAGCTTTTTGCATTGCATACGCAATGATATTTTGAGATGCTCTGAAAGTAAGACTTGATTTTGCATTTTGCAGAAGTAAGATTTATAAGGCTGGCATCAGAGCATAGGTCATGCTGTTTCAGGTAGTCATACTTTCCTTCTAAACATCATCATTTCCTGTCACAAGATAACTTTGAAGAGTCATTAGAGCAAAATTGAAGAACACACACACACAGAGACTGTCATCTGACAGTACTTGATGTACCAGAGTACGGAGGTCTCGGGGTCATCGTGTCAAAGTCATGTGTCCAAGTTCTCCTCGCTCAGAAGCAGCGGCAGTTCATTTGAAGGAGAAATCAATCACATGACAACCCCCCCTTCCATTTCTGCTTCCATCAGTTACTCTATATATCATTGAGGATTATTATGGCCGGCTTCCTGTGATGCCGTCATTATTAGTGAATACATCAGCGTTGAGCTTTATAATGCATTCATATCCCTCATTTTAAAAGCACTCTGTGTAATTGAAACTGTTTCTCACAGACTGCTGACTAAGTCTCCAGCCCGCATGGGCTCGCCGGGAGACTGGGTGAGAGGAGAATGTGAATAGAATCTACCTACACGGACAGAGTCGTATTGATTTCAAAGTAAGAGGGTGAATGAAAAGGCAACATCTGAGCTCGTTTATGTCAATAGATTTTGGTCTCCTGTCGTTCCTTATCCTTGGCCGTTGCCTCGGAGAGTGAAATCCTATAACCTGAAATAATTCATATTCCAGTGAGATAGTGCGTGAGATCTAATGTGTTAATCAAAAAGTATTTTTTCAGGTTATTTAACTTTACCTGCATTTAAATGCAGTGTTTGTCGCTGTTTGCTGTGTTCGCATTGTTGTCATATACTGTAGATGGCCGCTGATGTGCCTGACTAGATTCATTTTGATATTATCTGCTTCAAAAAATTATAAACCAAATGGCATCCGCATACCTGTGTTATTTTATTATTTTTGAGATACTATTTTAGTTTTTATTAATATTTTGAGTTAGGTGTTATTTTTATATTTTAGTTGAAGGTGCCCTCGAATTAAAAATTGAATTTATCTTGGCATAGTCAAATAACAAGAGTTCAGTACATGGAAATGACATTCAGTGAGTCTCAAACTCCATTGTTTCCTCCTTCTTATATAAATCTCATTTGTTTAAAAGACCTCCGAAGAACAGGTGAATTTCAACATAACACCGACTGTCGGGAATATGTAACAGTCGGGATCATTAATATGTACGCCCCCAATATTTGCATATGTCAGCCCATGTTCAAGGCATTAGACAAGGGCAGCCAGTATTAACGTCTGGATCTGTGCACAGCTGAATCATCAGACTAGGTAAGCAAGCAAGAACAATAGCGAAAAATGGCAGATGGAGCAATAATAACTGACATGATCCATGATATCATGATATTTTTAGTGATATTTGTAAATTGTCTTTCTAAATGTTTCGTTAGCATGTTGCTAATGTACTGTTAAATGTGGTTAAAGTTACATAGTTTCTTACTGTATTCACGGAGACAAGAGCCGTCGCTATTTTCATTATTAAACACTTGCAGTCTGTATAATTCATAAACACAACTTCATTCTTTATAAATCTCTCCAACAGTGTAGCATTAGCCGTTAGCCATGGAGCATAGCCTCAAACTCATTCAGAATCAAATGTAAACAATATAACAGTATACAATACTCACATAATCAGACGCATGCATGCCGCATACATGACAAACACTTTGTAAAGATCCATTTGAGGGTTATATTAGCTGTGTGAACTTTGTTTATGCTGTTCAAGGCAAGCGCGAGCTCCGTGGGCGTGGAGCACGAGAATTAAAGGGCCAGTAGCCCTGAATCGGCTCATTTATAATGATGCCCCAAAATAGGCAGTTAAAAAAATGAATAAAAAAAAAAAATGGGATATTTTGAGCTGAAACTTCACAGACACATTCAGGGGACACCTTAGACTTATAATATATCTTTTTTTAAAAAGTTCTAGGGCACCTTTAATGTCATTTTTATTAGTCATGTCTATATAGTTATTAATTTTTATTTCAGTTTTAGTCATTTTAGTTTATCAAGTTACACTAAATGAAAAGGACAAATGTTTGCCTTGGCAACTATAGCTGAAATGAAATAAGTTTGGGTTAACTAATTTCAGTTAAAATTTGTTTTATTTCAAGGTACACATTTTTTATGGTTTTAGTTGTAATTATCTATAATATCTCTGCTGCACACAAATTCTAACAAACCTTTCTTTAATTCTTTAATTTTTCTGAGCCTTTTTTGCATTTGCTTTTAAGCAGCTGATGATTTTTAGTGGATGTATGAAGTCAGTTCTCCTCAAGTCCACACATCCTATCAGTGTAACTACAAATATAATTCATCAAATTAGTATTATTTTATCTTCATATTGTACAGGATATTTATTGTTTTATTATTTAAAAGCATGCAAGCAAACTTCTTTTTGTGAAATATTTTGTTTAAGAATTGTGCATGTAGTATGCTATCTAGCTTTAAATGAAACATCACTTGGTTTTGTGGTTTATCTAACGTAGTAACATTTGTACATTTTTATGTGTAGCTGAAGTACAGTATCCGAGCACTTCCTGGGGCATCCTGCCAGCCTGCTCTCTCGATATGGCCATTATTATTGGTTACTAAAAACCCATACTGGTCCATCAGCAGTTTATATTGTCCTAAATACCTGATGTCTAGAGCAGAACCGAGCTGTTCTGATTAAAGGATCCAGTTATCTCTTTTTCCACCGTAGCACCATGTCAGCATGTTGGTCTTGCTCAGGCCTCTGCTGTTCTTGTCGTTGGGCTATTTCTTCCAGTCTGCTCCAGATTCGAAGGTAACGCTTGGTCAGATTTGAGGATTGTTGCTGCTCGGGTAGCAAAAGGAGATTGATGTGTTTACCTTTCGTCAGCAGCACAAAGTTCAAGGTACGGGAGAGACATTTAATTGAATCTAGCCTCTTCTGAATAATTTTCAAATGTTCTGGGCTAGGGACTAAGCAGATGCCTTTTAAAGGACATGGAGGGACCATCTAAAGTGCCATCCATTAGACTCTTCTGTTTAATATAGATAAAGAGCAATTCAGGCCATCTGAGAAATGATCGATTCCCTTACCTACTTAGCGTGATTTATCTCATACCCTTTGCACACCAAATGTGCATTTTAATTCTTTGTTAAAGGCTAATGGCTCTCTCAGGTTTTTATATACGCAGCCAAAAATTTCCCTGTTAATAGCGTCGTCACACTAAAGCCATAACTGCCCTTGATTTGTTAGATATGGGCTTGCTCATGTATACTCTAGATTTACAGTTTCAAAGTAATGCATTTGTCATACCTCTCTAGGACTGTAATCATGTTTCACACTGAAAACTCAGTATGGATGTGACTTTTTGTAAAGGGTAAGATGTTAAAGCTAAAAAGTCATGTTTTCAGCATAAATGTGACCTTCCGTTCCAAGAGCATGTGATGTATGTGGCTGTTCATTCTCTTAAATTAACCTATTAACTCCTTACCGTCTCGTCCCGTGACAGCGCAACACAATTAGGTGACAGCCAATCAGAGATGCCAGAGCAGAGAGGCGATTTGCTTGGTTCTGTGCTTCACTTCATTTGCTAACTGATATATGAACAACGCTGAGACTGTGTGTACCTGTCATCTGATGTTCCTGTGCTGTATGGAATACCCTGTCCATCTCCGAAAAGACAAGTCGAAGTCACCGGCCTTGTCCTCATCTCAGTGCCTAGGTGTTTTGAGTTCCTCATACAAATTGAATGTTTCAGTTGCACAAATTGATTCTTGTTATTTTGACAACTAGACTCAACCCTTTAAACTAAGAACTAAGTGGTACAAAAGCTGTCGCTGGGATGGTACCCTTTATAAAGGTTCTCATATGTACCATTTAGGCACTAATATGTACACTTTTGGTACCGATATATACCAAAGTCATTTCACTCGGCGGCCATCTTTGAAATGCATCTCGGGCATCCTGGGCATCATGCAATCTCTTTGAATGGGGAAACATAACATTCTCCAAAATTGTTCGCCAACCTTACGATTAAATTTCATATTTGAAATCACCAATGAAATCTAACAACAACCGGCTCATAAATTTAGTTTCTAAACGCTTGAATCATGACAAAAAAACTGTATTTTTCAGGCTGGATCAAGCTAATGCGCATACGCAGACCTAAATGCGCGTCTGACTGTTTCTATAGAAACCGGTGATTCTAACGGCCGCTGAAGTGACGCGATGACTTTACTAGTCTGCGATTGGCTCTTATTTAGAGGGCGGGACTTATTCCGCCATATTGCGCGTTACACTTTCTCCCATTCAAAACATACGAGTGACGCGTCTTGTGTTATTCTATAGTCTTTGTATATACTAATATGCACTCTTTAGGTACAAAGGTGTACCTTTTGATAGGGTACCACCCCATTTACAGCGTTTGTACCTTTTTTCTGAGAGTGTTTGATAACTCCCTTAAAAACTGCATCAGACTTTCTCAGTTTTTCAGTCTTTTTAAAGGGGACCTATTATGCAAAATTCACTTTTATAAGGTGTTTGAACACAGATGTGTGTCCACAGTGTGTGAAAACAACCAGCTTATAATGGCAAATATACACCCACTACTTTTATTTATATTCCCCATAAATCATAAACAGTCTCCGAATGTGTCGTTCCAGATTTCCCCCTACTCTTACGTAAGAGTATGGAAACCCGCCGTTTCTGTTTACTCGCTGTAGCAGCTGGAGATATACAATGTCTGCCCCAAAAAAACATTACAAATGTTCTGTTATTGGATGTACCAACGAACAAAGAAGTCTCCTGTCACTGAGTACACCATTTCAGTTATGAAGGAAATGTGCTGAAGAAAGTCAGTAAAGCGCTATATATTTGCGCAAATCATTTTACGCCAGACTGCTTCACAAACGAGGGTCAATTCAACGCTGGATTTGCACAAAAGCCAGTAGCAGCAGCTCATTTGCATTTAAAGGGACACACACAAAAACGTGTGTTTTTGCTCACACCCAAATAGGGGCAAATTTGACAAGATATAATAAATGATCTGTGGGGTATTTTGAGCTGAAACTTCAGACACATTCTGGAAACACCAGAGACTTATATTACATCTTGTGAAAAGGGGCATTATAGGTCACCTTTAAGTAAATTATATGAATTCAGTAATCTCTTGATTTTTAGTTCTATTGACCAATTTACACTGGAACACATGTTTAGAGTGTTTAGTTAGTTATGTGGTGGAGTTTTGAGATGGTATCAAAGAGTGAAGTAAGCTGTGTGGTAGAGCTTTTGAAATGTTATTGAAGGATTGAGTTAAATGTGTTATTGAGTTTTGAGGCATTATAATTGTTATCAAAGATTAGTTGTGTAATGAAGTTTTGAAGCATCATAGAAGGGTAGAATTAGTTGTATAGTGGAGTTTTGATGTGTTATTGAGTTAGTTGTTACTGTAGTTGCACGTTCAGTTACAGTAGTTGTCTAGTATGCTTTGATTTAGTTGTGTAGTGGAGTTTTGAGGCATTGTCGAAGGGTTGACTTTGTGTAGTAAGGTTTTGAGACATTAATGAAAGAGTTAAGTTAGTTTTGTTGTGAAGTTTTTAAGGTGTTATTTAAAGACTGACTAGCTGTGCAGTAGGAGTTATTGAAGGGTTGAGATAGTTGTGCAATGAAGTTGTTCTTTTTGTTATAATAAATTGTTATTTACAGGTTGAGTCAGTTGTGTAAGTAGAGTTTTGAGGCATTATCAAAGAGTTAGTTGTTCAGTGGAGTTTTCGGTTGTGTACAGGTTGAGTTATTTGTCTAGTAATGCTTTGAGTCACCACTGAAGGGTTAAGTTTGTAGTCTAGTAGGAATTTTGAAGCATTAGTCGAAGGGTTGAGATAGTTGTGTAGAACATTTCCATTTATGCATTTGGCAGATGCTTTTATCCAAAGTAGTCACATTGCATTAAAACTATAGATTTAATAATTCATTCCCTGGGTATCGAACCCATGACCTTGACATTGCTAGCACCGTGCCCTACTGTTACAGAGTTTTGAGGTGTTATTGAAGATTTGAGTTAGATGTATAATAGAATTTGAGATATTTTTAAGGGCTGAGTTAGTTCTTAAGACACTGTTGAAGGGCCTAGTTTGTGTAGTAGAGCCTTGAGGTGTTGTTGAAGGGCGGACGGCAGAGTTAGTTATATATAAAAGTTTTAAGCTGTTGTTGAAGAGCTGAGTTAGTTGTGCAATGCGAGTTTGAGGGATCATTTGAGGGCTTGGTTAGTTGTACAGCATGATTTTGCTGCGAGTTATTAGGATTTGGTAGTTCTGAGAAAGAGCCTGGAGGCATGTGGCGTATGTTTGTGTGACAGAGTAGCCCATATGCTGATCTCAGTATGGAGCCCGGCTGAATCTCGCTCCTGCTGCATATTAGCTTAGTAGCACTCACCACTAAGAACCATCCTTTCCTCTGTGTCAGCACCTCCTGAGGCAGCACACACATACACACAAATACTCTCTCTTTTATAAATGTGCCTAAACAGCACACACACACATACACACCGGAGTTACCCCGAGGCCTTGGGCTGCCATTTCTGGCTGATAGGATAAACCCCTTCCCCCCTACGTTTATTTAAATGGCACCAGTAGCGTTCTGAATAGGAAGGTGCTGCCTTGCAGTTTTAAATAGGGCAGAAATCATTACATACAACAGAGCAAGTAGACAGATCTAGGTTTTTTAACACACAAGGGCATTTACACAAGGGACAAGACCACATAAAATAAATGAACATGCAAATTCATTATAAAGTATCCACTCAGTGTGAAGTCCTGGAACGAGATGCAGCTACAGTGTGGATTTTAGTAGGTTTGAATGTTTCCTGGTATTTTTATCTCACTATATTGGATAACGACAAGTTATAGGATTAGTTCACTTCAGAATTCAAATTTCCTGATAATTTATTCACCCCCATGTCATCCAAGATGTTTATGTCTTTCAAGGTTTTTGATGAAAACATTCCGGGATTTTTCTCCATATAGTGCTCTTCACTGGGGTTCAACGGGTTGAAGGTCCAAATGTCAGTTTCAGTGCAGCTTCAAAGAGCTCTACATGATCCCAGACGAGGAAAAAGGGTCTTACCTAGCGAAACGATCGGTCATTTTCAAAAACATTATGTACTTTTTAACCACAAATGCTCGTCTTGCATTAGCTTTTCGATGCACCACGCATTACGTAATCAGATTGGAAAGGTCACGCATGACTTAGGAGGAAGTACCGTGCAAGTGTTTAAAAAGTCAAACACCCTTTACAAAAAAAAAAAAAAAAAAAGGTAAAACAGTGTTATTCAATGATTTTGAAGTTGAAGTAGAAAATGAGATGGAGTTTTTCAACCTACCCCCTTTACAACGTGATTACATAATGCGTGGCGCATCGCAGAGCAGTGCAAGATGAGCATTTGTGGTTAAAGAGTATATCATTTTGATTTATTTTTTAATGACCGCTGGTTTCTCTAAATAAGACTCTTATTCCTCGTCTGGGATCATGTAGAGCTCTTTGAAGCTGCACTGAAACCTTCAACCCGTTGAACCCCAGTGAAGTCCACTATATGGAGAAAAATCCTGGAATGTTTTCCTCAAAAACCTTAATTTCTTTTCGACTGAAGAAAGAAAGACATGAACATCTTGGAGTGAGTAAATTATCAGGAGATTTTAATTCTGAAATGAACTAATCCTTTAAACTCAGAATTTAAAAATGTAAATCATCTTAGCATTTACTAATTCACAATATCAAAATTAAGTGAAAATGAGATTCATTTTAAATAGTTTTGATTTTAATTTTAATTTGATTTTTATCATTGTGTAAATAGTTCATTATAATTAATAGGCCTAAAACTTTGTCTGAGCTTGTCCAGGGCATATCTCTGAATGCCTCATTGATATTTTTTTTATACTAATGCTTCCTTAAACTACATCACAAACATCTTCATTAAATGTTACAGAGCTCAGAAGGTGCAGCAGAACTGAACAACAGAAATGACCTGTTTGCCTTTGCATGTGAAGTAGTGTGAGTGTGTTCTCTGCACAGGAGAGACGGTGTGTGTTCAGACGCTCTGATGCACTGGTGTCTGCTCCTTCTACAGCACACTGAGCTAATTGAAGTGGGTCTGTGCCAGACCCGGTGATGCGCAGAGCGTATCCCCCCTCCTTCCTTTTCATGGCAGGGCTTTGCGCCACTGAAGCATACCCTGCTTGTACCATTGCATTCTGGGGGATTTTTTTCTCTCTAGGCACAGGTGGCTACTGTTGCATCAGTGCATTCTGTGCATTTTCAGTCTCACCCACACTTAACCACAAATGTGTGAGTGTTGGGGTAAAGAGGAAGCCCACAACCTTCCTTCCAACATCCATGCTGGTTAACCTTGATTGTATTAGCCAGAATGTGCTGTTGCGTGGGACTGAGTTAGCAGTTTTCCAACTGCTGACTCACTGTTTATTTACGGCATCATGAAAAGATTCTTGGAAGAATACTTGGAAGTTCTGTCATATTGCGTATTCAGACGTCATCCCAGGCTCATACGTACGTACCACCTACACTAAACCCTACCATAAACCTAACTGATTGTGTTAACAAAAGCAAACATGAGATTTAAAATGCAAATGCTGAATCATTCGTGACATATTAGCTTGCTTCTGCAAGTCTTTGAGCTCTTTTATTGTGTATATACTTGTTCGCTCCATATCACAGGTGCAGTGCTGTTCCAGGTGAGCTACAGAGCAAACTCACTATGTCAGAAAAGCTGTATGGAACTGACTATGAGATGACAATGTGAAAATGTATTAGTTTACAAATCATGCGCTATGGTAAAAGAGTTTTGAGGTCACAACATAGTAGGGCTGCAGGATTAAGACAAAAATCATTATTGTCGATTATTCCCTTGAAATTCCCTGAATTTTTTGGTTTTTCTTTAGCATTAAACCTCAAATGTCATCTACACTTTGAATTGATTTCTTCTTTAAATAATAATAAAAAAGTCAACATATGCATGGTATAATAATAGGGGCTTTTGCATCGGTTTGTTCTTGGAAATTAGATATAGGAACTATTGTTCCCCTAGGGCCTGAAGTGATGTAAACTGCACTTGTTGTTGTTGTTACTTTTATTTTGACGGCGCTGAGAACAGTTCAGACAGATCCTGATCCTCCACACATTGCTCGCATTCTCCATCTTCATTAGTTTACGATCTGCTTAACAGTCCTGTCTAATACGTTATTAGATAGAACTGTTAAACAATGAAAGTAGACACATGAAAAAGTATTAGATGCCTGTGGTTGATACCTAATTTTGCTAGCTTAGCAGAAATACATGATCATGTTTTGCTTGGTCTGCACTGGATTTCCTCCTTAGCGTAAGGTTGAGAGGTCCTATCACCGTTTTTCATGTTTGTAAAGTTAGTTCGTGAAGTAACATGGCCGGGTACTGGTGTTTCGTGTGCGTTCGACATATCAGCGCACACCTACGTCACTGGAAACTAGGGATGTCCCGATCACGTTTTTTTGCCCTCGAGTCCGAGTCCGAGTCATTTGATTTGGAGTATCTGCCGATACCGAGTCCCGATCCGATACTTAATAGCCTACATAAAAAAGAATAAAGAAGAGCGAAAAAACAGATCCAGGAACAGTGCTTTTCAGGTTTTTCAGGTATTCAGTTTTCAAATAGTAATCAAATATAAAATATCACTGCATATTATCTTTACTGTATAAAATAAATAAAGATTAATCATTATTGAAGTTACAAAAACTATTCAGTCAAGAGCAGTGAGTGATTTCTTTGTTGTTTGTTGTTTGATTTAACATTAAATACAGGCAGCAGGAATAGTTGTTTTCCCTTTAAGACATGCACGATCCAGTACATACCTTTACTGTTCCACATGCGCTGTCTTTCTCGACTAATATACGTTCACTTAAGACATAACCGACTATGTTTGCTAGGATACTCGCTAGGACGGGCATGTTGACATAATTGTTGTATGAATGTGGACGCCGAAGCGCAAGACTTGAAAGAGAACTCAGTATTTGCGCGCTGACTGAAATAAGCGTGTGCGCGCTTCGGATGAGCGCACGCAAATCTTCTCACAGCGCGTGCGAGTTCTCTTTCGCGTCTTGTTCTTTAAGGTTTAAATCAGCAAGGCTTAAACGAGTTAGTTTAAATACAGACAGCAACGTGTGCTGTTCAGGTCTCACCTGCGCTCGCGCGCTATCAACACCCGGGTGATGACGGCGTAAATGACTGGACATTAGAGCAGACGGCACTCGCAGTCAACAGTTTACAAAGAGTGACTGTTTTGTCCACGCTTTCTGATTATCGTTGTTGTAACGTTTTGTGCATCCATCGACTGAAACATTCATTATCTGAACTCTGTCTGTATTCCACGTTGCTATTTTAAACAAACCATATTAACCAATAAATGCGTCGTCATTCGAGATGGACCGCAGTGCAAGTGCGAGAACCTTTGCACCCCTAATACATATATATCCGAGTCCTGATCGGGAGGTAATGACCGATTCCGATCGAGTCTGAAACCACATGATCGGGCCCGATTTCCGATCATGTGATCGGATCTGGACATCCCTACTGGAAACTTGCTCCTTTTGTGCTAGGTTAGACCTTTTACATTCTGAAGTAGTCCCGATTTGCCTCTCACAACGTAACATGCTCTAAACATACCTCTTAAACGCGCAGAATAATGTAAGTGGATATTTTTCCTTGTAATCGCGCCTTTGAACGATTGCAAAATCGTGGCTTCCGTAATCGTGATTCAAAATTGATTAATTGTGCAGCCCTACAACATAGTGTTGTGCAAGGAACTGCATAAAAGAGAAGTCTTAGTAATGGATAATCTACCCTTTTTTAAAAAAGTTACCAAAGTTGTTGGTGTTTTACTGCCACTACTGTTAGTTTCAACTGCATTGAATTTTATATATATATATATATATATATATATATATATATATATATATATATATATATATATATATATATATAGTGTTTTTGGTGAAATTTAGCCAGAGTACCATACAGTATTTACAATGAGCCTGAGTTGCAAATGGTAGTTAGTGTGTAGAGGGTATGCATTTGACTGCAATTACACCCACTGAGTGTCAAAAAGACTGAGTGGCAGCATTGGTTTTCAGCATGAATGCTGCAAAAAACACATTCAAAACGGGAAAGAGCTTTACAATTGACTGTACAAATAGATTTGACAAGAAATCTGAGGTATATTTTTACAAACTGCCAAAAGCTACAGAAAAAGAGAAGCAAATGGATTGATGCAATTCACAGAAACAGCTGGACTGACAGCGAAATGTGGATTTGCAGTTATCATTTTGTGTCAATATGTTGAATTTTGGAGTAAAATCATACTATATATATATATATATATATATCGTATTGTTATATATTGTATTGACAACTCATCAATTAAATATTTACCATCTTATATTATGCATAATTATGTGTTTTTAACCCTGACAAAAACTATACAAGTTTTAGCGCTGGACAATATGACGTATATATATATAACATTGATATAAGTGATCACCTGGATTTAGACCTACCTATATAGTATTTATATAAAGGGTTCACAGGCAAGTCAGCTCCGAAATTACATGTCAGGAAACATGATTCCTGGCTCCAGTAATCCATATCTATGGATTACTGGATCTTTGGTAAGTTGTAAGGAACACTATATCGAGTCCAACCTTTAGTTTAAACTGATAATGGTTTGTTTTACTCAGTTTCCCCTATTAAATCCAGTCATGCAGCAGCTCTTTTGCCACTCAGTCCAGCTGAGAGAGCGTGTTCCTATGGGAAAGTGACATCAGTGCATACCCTCTATACGCTATGATTAAGGTGTTTAGTATTTTTTATTGTTCAAAAGTTACAATCATGTAACATCTTTTTCTATCAGATGTTTTTCCCAACAGTGCTTAGAAGAACTAGTAAAAAATTTCTCTGTTTATGTGATGTCATACGCCCTCCTCCCTTCACTCAGGCCTTTTTTGATTGGCCGTAGTCAGAGGAACTAAAGAAAGCAGCCTCCAAGTTGGTTGCATTCATCCTCTTTCAATTGCTAGCATGTCTCTCATGTCTTATCTCAGCCATCCAGCTCAGCTGTCTCATTCTCTGGAGGAATCCGGAAGATTCTGTTCAACTTGTCTTGCTGTTTGCGTCTCATCCACACCAGCGGGCATGCGTTCTCATTTCATCCGAGCACTGGTGTGTATATGTGTGTGTGTGAGTGCGGAAGCAGCAGGTTTTTTTGGAGGGCCGGGCAGTATTATCATTCCGAGGAGAGCGCAGGCCCAGATGGCATCTCAGTTTGAGAGCGCGCCCTCTTTCTCCCTCCTCGCTGCCACCTTCGCTCGCGATGCAGTCGCCTCTGACAGAGCCGCGTAATTACAAACACAGAAGGATGTCATCTACCCCGGCTCTCTCTGTCTTTCAGGATGTTCTCATCGCTCTGTCTTTTCATTCTCTCCTTTCTTTATGCTCTGGAAAAAGTGTGTCAGTAAAAGCCTGGTTTGCTTAGGTCTGTGGCTGGGTCAGGTGTAGTTTTTATTCTCAGTGTCCTCTCTGTAATATTACTATCTCTCTGTGCTGTCACACTGCTCACTTTTTTCTCTGTTGTTACATGATACCGAGAGCCACCTCTAAGCCCACCTTCAGGAATAGCCAATTACTCTTACTGCTGAGTGTGCGTCTTTGCCACAATGAAGTATCACTCATTTCCTTTTGTATTTGTGTCAGGAGATTTAATAGAGTTCTCATTTAATATTCATTTAAAGGTGATGTGTGTGATTTTGGACACAAACATTAGGCACTGAGGGGGACAAGTCCCCCCAAATGATCAGAAATGGCCAAATATTCGATATTCTTGATGCTGCTCTGCTGCACTGACACCACTCCATTTGTTGTTAGGATGACAAAAAATTAATGTCAGAATGACTGAGATGGCCAATCAGATCAAAGAAGGCGGGGCTTACTGTTCACTGCGAATTATGCACTGCTTTAGTTTTAGTAGTGAGAGAGTGTGTGGTGAGATGCAAGTAGCTAATTATTTCATATTTGACGACTGTTTTGTGATAGAAATGTTCAGCAACCGAAAGTGATTTTTTTTATGAAAGTTTTATGTGTTTTGAATTGAAAATATGCTATTATTTAAGCCTACATGATTCAGGTAACTGAATGTGTGTTGTTTTTCTACATATTAGACATACGAATAAGATAATTAAGGTTATTTCTTTGTCATGATTCGAGCGTTTAGAAACTAAATTTATGAGCCGGTTGTTGTTAGATTTCATTGGTGATTTCAAATATGAAATTTAATCGTAAGATTGGCGAACAGTTTTGGAGAATTTGATGTTTCCCCATTCAAAGAGATTGCATGATGCCCAGGATGCCCGAGAGGCGTTTCAAAGATGGCCGCCGAGTGAAATGACTTGTCTTAAATGGACTTTAGCGAAACGTCATAAACCTTAAGAATTTCCCTTAAGTATATATTTTTCACTTAAGTAATCCCTTAAAAACCGTAAGTGTTGCATAAAGCCCCTTAACCGTCATTTCCCTAAGTATAACATAAAGTTCGGAAAACTTCACCTTAAGTGTTACATGGAGTGAGCATGTTCAATCCAAGTCTTCTAACGAGACACGATCGACTGCTTTATATGATAAACAAATTGTACTTTAGCGGTTTATTCACATAAACATTGATGAAATCACGTATGTAGCACATATGGTCAACGGAAGCGCAAACGTGCGTGCATCACATGCAAAAACAAACCTCATTGGTTCTAGCGCGCACTTTTGAATTTCCGACACAACCGTAATCATATGAATGTCTTTCAATAAATGGACATAAATGATGAGAGAATATTAAAAATATCTTTATTTGTTATCCAAAGATGAATGAAAGTCTTATGGTTATTGGGTTTGGAACAACATGAGGGTGTCGGGGTGAGTGAATGACGGCAGAAATCACAATTTTGAGTAAATGATCAATTTGATTTTCTCGTCTCTTTCATATTTGGTTTTCTTTTTTGTTTTTCTTATCCGTCTTATGTTGTTTTCTGTGAAAACTTACCATGATATGTATTAACAAATAACGTGTCCATGGCAACAGTAGAATTTTTTAACAGCAAAACCTGGGATGCTGTCGTTAAGTACACCCTTAAGTCATTCCCTAAGTTAAGGGGAAATCACGCCTTAAGTGTCATACTTAAGGGAAAAACTTAAGGTGCTTTATGCAACCGGGCACTGTCCCTTAAATCACTTTTAATCCTTTAATTATTTAATTTCTTTTAAAAAAGACCAATAACACCCCTCCCCCACGAAAAACCAAAAACAAAAAAACTTTACCCCCCGATGTTCAAGACATGGTTACGACCTTAAATTCGGATGAAAATGACATTAATAGTGCATAAATTACCCTTCAGTTTTATGCACTTTTATTCACTTTTTTAATCTCAATTTAATCTCATTACTGTCCATAAGAAATACTTTTTCTTTGCATTAGTGTTGTCAAAAGTACCGACTTGGTACCGAAGTAAAAATGTGACGATACCAGCATTTCCCCCTAGCGTTTTTGAGCGCTGTTGGATGGATTCTTAAACAATTCAGTGTGTTCACTGATTGGCTACAACGATCAAGGTTTCAAAAACATGTTGTAAATAGACGTCTTTGACGCTCTTCATCGAGTGCTCAAAAGCAGGCATCTATCAGCAGATATATTAGAGATCCGCTGATAGATGCCTGCTTTCAAATGCTCCCGTGTGTATCTGTGTTAGCGCTCGGTGAAGAGTGTCAAAGATGTCTGTTTACAACATGTTTTTGAAGTGTTGATCATTGTAGCCAATCACAGACATATCTGTTGAGCACATGAAAACAATGGCCAATCAGAGGAGTTTAAGAATCCGCTCAACAGCGCTCAAAATGCTGGTATCGTCACAGTTTTATTACCGACTTGGTATCGAAGTCGGTACTTTTGACAACACTACTTTGCATTTGAACGCATGTTTGTATATGTGTCCCTCTTCTAAAATCTCTTATGTTTCTCTCTTTCCATTCACCACATGCATCTCTCCATGCAGCGAGAGTCTGTGATGGATCCATCTGTTCAGATGAAGGCCTTGCCACAGGCACTGCCACCTATAGCGCTTTGTGATGTCACCACGCGGCTATCATTTGAGCTCAAACTGTCATATGGTCGGACCCTGTAATTTACCAGCTGTTTGATTAATATTAAGAAAGCCCGGGTGTCGGCGATCTGTCACCGGTGATGTTGACGAGGCCAGCAGAGGCACGCGGCTGCAGCTGCCGGTGCTTGCGGTGTGAAATCCTCTGATTGAGCAGAGCTGTGATTACGATTGGAGATGGCTGCCGAGATAGACTTGAGAGGTTGTTGAGGGTCATTCGCTCTCGGGCTGGGCTAATAGTTGGCAATGCCGCTGAAAGACGAATGTGATTGTGGGAGATCTGGAAGGCAGATTGTGTTGTACTGACAGAGAGAATGGATCGTGTCTATTAACTGGGATGCATATGAATGTCATTTCCTTCCTTGCTTTTCTACAGAAAAGCAAGAACAGTTTTGCAGGTCTGCTGAAAACACTCACATGGTTCGTCACCAACATATGTTTTGGATTTGTTTTGATTTTCCCCAGGTCTGTGTGAGAACTAAATTGTAATCATTATTCCTTGAAATATATCACTACTGAAAAAAAGTAGTTTGGGGTCAGTAAGATTGTCAGGGAAAGAAGTCTCTTATGCTCACATTTATTTGATACAAAAAATACAGTTAAACAGAAATATTGTTAAATATAATTACAATTAATAATATAACAATAACCGTTTTCGATTTCATTCCAACTATATTTTCTGTAATGTAGCTTGTTTCTGCTGCTTGTCTTTAAGAAATAGAGACAAGCTCACGGAGACACGTAAGATAATCCGTCAAGTCCTGTCCCAATAAAGATATAACTTTGCATGAATTAAATAATACAGCCATGAATGAGCACATGTTGGAAATAAAAGCGCTGAATTTAACTCTCTCTCTGTTGTCTGTGCTCATCATTAGTCTCGTGAAGTCGTCTGCATTTTGCTCTTCACTCAGCGGGTTGATGCTCGACCACCGCATGTAACTTAACAAGATTCACTTGTTTAAAACACCGTAATTATATAAACATTTACTATATAACTATTAATTCGCTAATAAACATCGAAGTAAATGCAACTCTATAGAAATTAATTATTTATTATCTCGCGAACGATCACAGTTTGAGTATAGTTCTGTGTAAATGCATAGATAAACAGCGCTTTATCAGCAGATATTTCTTTGATCTAGAATGACAGAAACATTATTAATAATTCTGATATAACATACCAGTTGAGAAATGCAATAAAATACTGTGTTTTGTTTGTTATATTCCAATATTCCAGAGAATATTATTCAGTTATTTAACATTATTCCTCACTCTTTAGCCTATTAAACAGCTTATAAATCTACTAAAACTGTAGTTTAAAATGAAGTATTACATTTCTGCAAAGTTGACATGACTCCTGTCTTTAATTTATTTTTTCCATTTAAAACATCAGACATTCTACATTTATTTTGTTTATTGTTAACATTAGTGTTGCTGCTAATGCTTTTTATAAATGAAATGATTTTTGTAATATGAAGATTAAAATCAACTACATTTATTGGTGTTTAAACAAGATTTGTTTTGTTTTCTATGCAAGGAGGGAGTGATTGTTAAAAATTAAATGGTTTGTTCAGTTCAGTGGTGTTGTAATCGTGTCACTATAACAGTAAATAAATATCGGTTCTGCATATCGGTTATCGGGCACATAAACACAAATTATCGGTTCTAAAAAATCAATATCGGTCGATGGACCGATAGTGGAAACTGTGATGTATATTTTTTCAGGATTAATTCAGGATGAATAGAAAGTTCAAAAGAACAGTATTTATTTTAAACAGAAATATTTTGTACCATTATAAATGTCTTTACTTTGCACTTTTGATCATTTTAATCTGACCTTGGTGAATAAAAGTATTAATTTCTTAAATATTCTATTCATCCTGTAATATAGTAAAATTTGATGGTGTCAGCAAGATCAATCAGCAAAGGAATTTGATTGAAAAGAATCATTTAACTGTTCGTGAATCAAACTACACTGGGTTCTTTTTTAATTAACTAAAAAGAATCAGTTCATAAGAGTCATTTGTTTGTGAATCAGACTGTATTGGTTACATTGTATGTTATTGAATGCAGCCCACAGTGTTAGTTAGAAAGACATGTATTCTTGCAATTTTTTTGCATTATTTCATCATTATTTAATTCAGACTGCAAACTCGGCTAAAATATGACTTTTTGCCATCGGACTGTATTCAGTCACAGCAGTGTAGATTGCTGAAAAGCGATCAACACCAGCTAAGTTTGCAGGTGAACAACATAGACCGGAATCGGCACTAACTGGAATAAATTAGTCTAAAGCAGCTCGCAAGTCTATGCTGGTTTGAGCTGGTCTTTTCAGCTATTTTCTCTAATTAAGTCATGTGCGTACTTCCACATCTGTGTTGGAGGCATGAGGGTATCTATCACACCATGGGCCAGAACATTTTTGTAGGTCTGTGCGCGTAACGTGTGCCAGAATGTGTATCAGTGTGTGCGCAGGTGGCTGTTGCGCGTTCAGTGGTGCGTTAAGTCCAGCCCTGGAGGCCGGCGCGGGAAAATGATTGAATTCTGAGGGCAAGAAAGCTGACAAATCACTAAAAAACGCTTTAAAAATGCTGTAATAACGCTGTCCATAAATCACCACTGACAGTTTAATCATCCTCGGGTCTGGGGCCTGATCTGACCACTGGACAGCCCTCCCTAATCAGCCAACGAAGAAAACAACCCTGAGCACATCATGCATTCTCCTCTGCTTATGCCTTCAAACACTCGGCATTTGGACGGGAGCATCCATAAACGTCTCCTCATGGTCCAACATGATCAGACAGGATAATTAAATCACTCAGTGTGCTCTTGCGGGCATCGCCTGAGCTTTGAGCTTGTTTGGTAAATGAGTTTGACTGGTCTGTAACAAAATATTTTTCCTATGTGTATTTCCAGGGTTTTTACAGCTGTTAGTGGTATGACAACTGATGGCTCAGAGTAACTCAGCGTTTAAAAGCTGGAGGAGAATGGAGCTTAATTCACAGTTGTTAGAGCCAGTGGAGGATGTGCGTTTTCTGCTCTAGAGTGGAAGAGGCTAATCCTCCGCATCTCGGCTGTGATATAGAGACTGAGTGGCAGGGACTTTACTGCCTCGGGTGTATTTGCGATGCTAATGTGGGTATCTCTATGGGCTGGCTGGTGTTTATCATTATCATTACAGGATACTTGATGCCAAGGCCAATTTGTCATTGAAATCATTGCCTCCACATACAGTATAGTGTGTGTGTGTGTGTGTGTTTTATTTGATTCCAGTGTTACAATAGGGTTGGGTGGGATGAAAGTACGTACTTTGCAATGACAAAAATGAGTCATCGGGTAGAGTATTCTGCTTTATTTCTTCGAAAAGTCTGACAGCAAGCAGAAAACTATAGTCTTCTAATTTTCAGCACTGTTGATAACGATGGGAGCCATTTATTTATTAAATAGTGTTAATTTTGTCAATGAAAGACAAAAAATATTCATTGACGACCTTGACTAAAGGCCTGTTCACACCAAGAACGGTAACTATTAAGATATCTATATTAGCGTCTACACCAGCGGACGACATTGTTCTGTTTATTCTAAGCGCGTGCTTGTCTGTCACTTTAAATGCTTTCTGGTTTCTGACTGGCTGTCAATGTTTTTATTGTTTTAATCAGCTGATACCATCGTTCTGAGAGTGATTCCAATGATATCACTCCTCTATATCGTTATCATTATAGCTGTGGTGTGGATTCTGCTATTCTTTAATATTGAGAACAATTTTAAAACTATATCTTTAACATTATCTTTATAGTTATTGTCCTTGGTGTGAACGGGCCTTAAGACAAGACGATGACCAGACGACACCAACATCATTAAACAATAATTGTGAAAATATCAACATGGAATATCATTGATGGGAAAGAAAAAAGAAAAAACGAGACTGAAATCTAGTTTAAAAATAAAAAAACTTTACCAAATTCAACTTTCTTTTGGAGACAAAATATTACAGACTGTTTTTAATGAGCTTTCATGTTTACAGTTGCCAAATGTCAAAAGCATAAATCCCCCAATCAGAGCTATAAGGATACATGTTGTTCCCTGTGTTTTACTTATATTTTCCATCTGGCAACCATGCGCACGCTCTCAATTTATACTGTGAAAGTGCCGCTGATGATCTGAAAACACCAAAAAAACAAGTAAGCTGGAGTTTGGCGATCACCATTTCAGATATTCTGCTTAAATGAAAATGTCATTCAGTCAGCTTGCGCTGTTTCCTGCGACTAAATCTGTCATCAGACCTTCTCAGTGATGAACTGTAATAAATCCAAACATAGATTCCGATTAGACCTGTATAATAAATCGCAAAGCTATATGAGGTAAAAATAAATAAATAAACCATGTGTATGAGCTGACATTCTCTTGATTTGTGCTTATAGGTGAAAGTGCAATAATTCACATAAAATGAAAAAAAAAATGAAAACTATGGTTGCAATTTAATTTTGAGCAAAAAAAAAAAATAAAAATGTGATTATGAATACAAGTTTTCATTGAACATAACTAGACTAAAATTTCCAGAGATTTAGTAGACTAAAACATGACTAAACATAGACAGGGCAAGGTGGACTAAATGATAAAAAGTACATTTGACACAGGAATAAGACAAAATGTAAAAATATCTGACAAAATAACACTATTATTAATTAGTAGATGTATTCATTTAAGTCCAGATCTTAGTGCATTAATATAGAATTTAAACGATTCACGGTCACAGGTGTGTGTATATCAGTGATTATATACTGTACAAAACCTTCAAATGCTCATCCAGTCAAACTTATAATGTATTATTACTTTGAAGCTTGTTTTTAAGTGTTATATAATGTGAAGCGATGTTTGTACACTGAGCCGGATTTATTTATTAATTTGTTTGGAATAATCCTGTCTTTTGATTTGCATCAGTCAGTTTCCAAATTACAAAAAGGAAATCTTCAAATGAAAAGAAGTACTTTTTGTGTGTGTGTTTTGTGTGTAAATTCTTTTTGAATTTACATCATAACACCTGCCATACTTGTAATGTGCATTACTGCTCTGTTTATTAATGAATTCACTGATGAATTATACTCAATTAACTAGTCTGATTGCAATCGAATTTTTTTTTTTTCAGGACTTTTACTATTTTGTCCCATAACACTTTAGAATATCGTTCCATCATTAATGAAAAACTACACAGAAGCAAATGAGTGACACAATATTTATATTATTAACATTCTAACTACTAACAAAAAAAAATTTGATCAATGAATTAGTAAGTAAGAGCACTTACTTGAATGCTGTATTTCACTATAAGCGAATCACTACACATTCTTTCACACCTCCCAGAGAACTACAAAGAAACTATATACAGTTTCAAAATCAATGCAAATAATGTATGATCAATTCTAAAGTTTAGATCATGTTGACCCACTAGTAATGACTCGAGTCAAATCCTTCAGAAGGAAACACTGATTGATATTTGGATCAGTATTCTAAAGTTCATAATAACTCTTTAGTAAGGACTGAAGTCATTGTAATATTGAGTCATTAGTGGGTTAACACTTTAGATCGTACTGTTTCAAATGGCTATATTAATTCCTTAAGAGTGATGTAGTAAGGCAAGTCATTACTTACACATTTTTCAATCAAAGTTTCTTGTTAGTCAATAGTAGTTACTAGAGTGATAATATCGTGTTACTCATTTCTTCCCTTTTAGTTTTCATTCACAGTAATTGCCTTCTCTCTTAAGTTAATGGAAAGTAACCAGTCTATATGCAGTGCTTATTCTCCACTCATTTCATCCCTTTTCATGGATCCATGGGCCATCGCTGCACAGCTGAGTTGAAAACACATGCCATCATTCTTGTGCACTCATCTTCCGAGGAAGCTCTCTCAATGCCACTGTCTTTCTTGGCGATGGCCTTCGATGTCAATGTGAAAAGCATAAATCACTTTTGATAACAACATTGCTATAAAGCCCGGAGCCTGTATCACGCTTATGACCATCAACAGAGCTCTTTTAAGCTGCGATTTATTGAGATGAGCGCAGACTACCATTAAACAGACGTTTAGCTGAAGTGTCTGTTCAAGGCAACCTCGGTCCACAGGCTATTATTATGGGAAGCTGCCTGAATATTTTGTAGATTGCTTATACCCTGTTAAATCAAAATCAGAGTTTGTGGCTTTCAGTCCACGTATATTAACTTTGAGGTCCTGTAATAACTCTTAACCTTATAAAGCCTATCGCAAAAGGCCTATAAATTATCATTATGATCAAAACTTTGCTGAAAAACCTGTTGCACACAATTTACTACATGGCTAATGCCCTTAGGCCTTTTTTAGTATAATTGTAAAAATGTCCCCCTTCAGGTCCGAATACATGTATCTTTTGATGTGAAATCTTTATTTTTATAAAGTCAACATAAGATAATTTTTATATTGTTAGCAATATTTCAAGATAAACACTTACTGGAATGAAGCAACTTAGGTTTTCATGATTATCTACATCGTTTTGTTAAAATGTGCGCATCAAATATGATCATCAGGCTTTTGAGGAACGTTTATTTGTTCATCTCTCAGTCATCATTGCATTATATGTTTTGCACCATAAAACTAAGCATTCAAATATCATCTTACTAAGACATTTTATTGGGAGATACAGAGTGACACTGATATTTATATGCATTTTATGCACTGTAAAAAATGTTGTTTTTTTTCTGTGAAGTTGTAAATGAAACAGATTATTGGAGATAGTTTTACAAGAAATTACAATTTCAGTCAAAATTTAATGTTTAATTTGATGTGTTACTTGGCATTTCTCAGTAATTGTTTATGAAATTCATTAGCAATTTAACCTTAAATAGGTTTTACAACCATTTTTTGTAGTCTGATATACTGTTATAAAGATCTCATTGATTTACATTAAAAGCTTTCAGAATTTCATCTTACTTTTTGACCATATAAATATCAGCAACTGCACCAAATTGCATATTTTTGCTCAGTTTGGGCCTCTGAATAAAACCGAGGTGTTTTATCTTCCTCGAGTGTGAGCTCCATATTCTCACTGTATCATGCTATATGATGTTAAACAAAAACACATTGCATTTTTCAGATTTTCTTTTTACATATTGCCTAAAGGCAAGCTTTGCAGGGTTAAATGTTGACAAAATGAATGTTTTAGCAGGTAAAAGTTTTTACATATGCATGCAAAATCTTTCTACTTAAAGAAAACACACGACAAATATTCATGACTAATGTTGCCCACCAGCAAAGAAACTTTAAGATTGTGGTATAAAAATATGTCACCAAATGACAGAAAACATTGTGGGGTCTTTAAACTGCATGTTTTCTTAATTAGGACCAAAAGCACATCTGCCGTGTCACGTGAGTGTTTTTCTAATTGCTCAAATTAGATGTAATTACAATTTCAAGACAAAATCCCCATGACCTCACAAGAGGAATCAAATTCTCAACATATGCATTGGAGAAAGGACACAATAGTGTGTGTTCTGCGTGTCCTTCTTGTCGTGAGTGTGTGAGTCTATGGGAGTGTGCGATCTCCATTGTAATTACATCAAACCGACCTCTTCAGTTTGCCTTTGAGAATTGCACCAGGGAATTCTTCATCCAGTAATAGAATTACACAACAGTGGCAGCAGCTTGAGACAGGGATATTTAATGTCTTGTATGAAATATTAACAGACTTGGTGTTTTTAATTGTCTTTCCCACCATATTAGAGCCCTCACTTCCTCTCTGTCTCGCTGCCTCTCTTTCCTGTTTTTTTCCTAATAGAGACCGGTTTCGGAAAAGGACAGTTATTACTCACTTCATTAAGTGATGGTAGGATCACATGTAATAACAGTGATTAGCCGTTCTCCATCTTCCCTTGTTTTCCTGCAGTAAACCTCAGGCAGGAGTTCAATGTGTATTTTTGCTGTTAAAATGGTTTCTTTCTTTTTGGAAAAAAAAAATTAAAAATTCTCGTATCGCAGTTTAATGTGAAGAGACAGCTGTAAGTAAACCATTCATACAGCAGGTTGATGTATGTGGTCCAAACTGTCACCAGAACTTGCTTTGTGATTAATCAACAATAGCAGAAAGAACGATTGAACTTTGAAAACACTCAATGGTACATTGGGAAAAAGTCAAGAGAGAAGCTGGTTGCTGTAGTGAGAAAGATCTCACCAGGGCCTCCAGGCAAAATGGATACACACGTCTCCCGAGGAAATTCGGAAGGTAGTCATATCCTCTTAGAAAGATCTTTTGTGGTTTTAGAGCTGTTCAAAGACAGAGAAGCTCTCTTAGCCCACATCTTGTCATTTTCTTTTTCTCTGTTCTTGCTGAGGTGGACTTCGCTTGTCTTGTTCAGTTGTACTAACTGTCGATCCTGAGCAGAGACTATTGGCCAAACTGATGTCGGGCTGTAGTCTGGAGACTCTGAACTTTACACTGTGGTGCTCATGTGGGTGGTGTTACCCTGATATCTGCACTATTAAGTCAAATACTGTGATTATTTTGACAACTATTGGAATTTGAATTGTAATATGATAAAGGTATAATCTTTTATATTGCTGTGGCTTAAATATTAAGGTTAAAATCACAGTGAAACAGCAGCTCTCGTGTTCAGCGTTCTGTGTGAAACCTGCAAACTAGCATGTCACTTGTGCGTACATTAAGTCATGTTTTGCTCATGTGCTGCTGCTCGTAGAAACACTTGAGTCTTCTTTAAAAGAACCAACACAATCCTGTCAAGTTAGATGTTGTATTATTGTAATAGAATTACTGTAATTTTTCACAATCAAATAATAAAATAAATAACTTTGATAAATTACACAAATAACTTTGCCATCACAGGAATATTTTTAAAATTTTAAATAATATTACATTTTAAATTATTTTAAATTGTAATAATTTTACAATATTACTGTTTTATTGTGTTTTTGATCAAATAAATGCAGTCTTGATGAGCAGAAGAGACTTCTTTCAAAAACATTAAGGGAACTTACCGACCTTAAACTTTTGAATGGTAGTGTAAATTAAAATTATTTCAATATACATAACAGTGTTATGTTTTTCCTAAATGTTCTGGTTAAAGGATTAGTTCACTTCAGAATTAAAATCTCCTGATAATTTACTCACCCCCATGTCATCCAAGATGTTCATGTCCTTCTTCTTTAGTCGAAAAGAAATTCAGGTTTTTGAGGAAAACATTCCAGGATTTTTCTCCATATAGTAGACTTCACTGGGGTTCAACGGGTTGAAGGTCCAAATTACCATTTCAGTGCAGCTTCAAAGAGCTCTACATGATCCCAGACGAGGAATAAGAGTTCTTATCAAGTGAAACGATCGGTCATTTTCTTAAAAAAAAACAAAAACATATATACTTTTTAACCACAAATGCTCGTCTTGAGCTGCTCTGGGATGTGCCACGCATTATGTAATCATGTTGGAAAGGTCACGCGTGACGTAGGCAGAAGTACCGAGCAAGTGTTTACGAAGTGAATGTACAAAGACTAAGTCAAACGCCCTTTACCGAAAACAAAAAAGCTAAAACAAAGATGTTGGATGATTTTGAAGTTGGAGGAGAAAATAAGATGCGGTACGTGACCTTTACAAAGTGATTACGTGGTGCATCGCAGAGCAGTGCAAGACGAGCATTTGTGGTTTAAAAGTATATTATTTTCTTATTCCTCGTCTGGGATCATGTAAGGCTCTTTGAAGCTGCACTGAAACTGTAATTTTGACCTTCAACCCGTTGAACCCCAGTTGAAGTCCACTATATGGAGAAAAATCCTGGAATGTTTTCCTCAAAAACCTTACTTTCTTTTCAACTGAAGAAAGAAAGACGTGAACATCTTGGATGACATGGAGGTGAGTAAATTTTAATTCTGAAATGAACTAATCCTTTAAACTCTATATTTTGACAGAAAACAGTGAAATGCCGTCACTTTTTCCGTGGCCCTTTTTCAGTGTTTCGTTATTAGATTTGTGTAATAACTTGTAGTGGCCTAAAACATTAGGAACGTGAAATTAATGTGAACTTGGAGTGATTTGCATTCACAATGCACTTCATAAACAAACTGCTCTGAGACTGATCACAAGGCACACATTTAGTATATTTAATGAAGCCCTTTGCAGATGAATAATTACACTTTTGTCAGTTACGTAACTGTGCAACCCTAAATTGTTCGATAACCATGTTGTCAGACCAGTAAAGATGTTAATATATGTACATACTCTATGCAGTTATATCACGTCAGATGATCTAACATATTCATTGGTTCATTAGGTTTAAGTGCAGTGTTTAAGAAGCATTTGCACTCTTCTACTGCCATATTAAAGCGCATATAATCCATGGGTAAAGGAAATATAGCATGTAGGCTGTCACTGTATCTGTAATCCTGTTCTTGCCCAGTCTGCACCCTGATTGATGTAGTTAACTCATAGTGCATGTGCTTTCTCTTTATTTCAGAGATCAGCAGGGTACGAAAGGACATGTACAATGACACATTAAACGGCAGCACGGAGAAGAGAAGCTCAGAGCTCCCGGACGCCGTCGGCCCCATCGTTCAGCTCCAAGAGAAGCTCTATGTGCCTGTCAAAGAATATCCTGACGTGAGTCTCAACCCTAAAGCCCATTCACACAGTTCACTGCAAATACACTCATATTTCCATCACAATGCTTTAAATAATTAATGCCATTATTGCAGGAGCACATCAGTTTGTTTGTTTCATTAAATTAAAAATTCAATGCGAAGTGATTAAAAATGCATCCTGAGAACCTTTCAGTCACATGAACTAGTCTCGGGCAGTACGTGAAGGTCAGTTAAAAATGATTTGAAGTCAGTCTCTGCATACACACACAAGCTCTTTACTGAAGCTCAATGAGTAAATGGAATAGTAAATAACCGTGTGCAGCTCCTCAGTATGGCTCTTATTTAATTACAAAGACATACAAGTCAATGTAATCTAGTTTTCCTTGCATTAGGACATGGGCCCACGTCCAGTATATTGATTTCATTAAGACGTACTAAAGAAGTGAGGTTGCACAAAGTGTTTGAGTCCATTTTATGAGTCCATTTAATTTATTGTGTTATTAAGCTGATGGTTTGTGGTCGACTGTCGCTGTGTGTCTGAGCAGTATAAATCCAAGAGCTTTTTTGTTTCAAGAGTTATTCAAGTGTCACCATCAAGATCTAAAACATTTTCCATTTAAAGGTGACTTATTATGCCCCTTTTCATAAGATGTAATATAAGTCTCTGGTGTGTCTGAAGTTTCAGCTCAAAATCCCCCACAGATCATTTATTATAGCTTGTCAAATTTGCCCCTATTTGGGTGTGAGCAAAAACACAGTTTTTGTGTGTGTCCCTTTAAATGCAAATGAGCTGCTGCTCCCGCCCCCTTTCCAGAAGAGGGCGGAGCTTTAACAGCTCAACAACAACAAAGCTGGAGAATCTCATGCAGCCAAAATGAGGATTGTCAGTAACGGTGTTCAGCCTTACATTGTTCAAACCGGAGTCGACACTGATGGAGAGACTCAGGAAGAAGTTACAACTTTTAGAATGAAACTGGACGTTTCTGAATGGTTAGTGGATAAATTTATGTAGTTGCTGTGGAGTTGATTCAACTCATCACTAGCATGTGCCGTCATGTTCATCTTTTGTGTAAATCCAGTGTTAAATTGACCCTCGTTTGTGAAGCAGTCCGCCGTAAAATGATGCAACACTCTACTACAACAACTCTTCCTCTTCTCTAAAGCAGCCCAACATGGCCTCGCCCCCTTTGTTGCGTGTTCTCAGGGGCGGGTTTATGTAAATTTTAGGGTTAGTGATGTCACGTTGTATGAAGCTCATTGTAGTCCCTACCAGACGTTTGTTGTAGTCCTTAAACAGAGAATTCTTTAAAAGAAAAACACTCCCTTTATTAATTCCAGTATTATTATTCCGTAATATGTACTCTTTATAAAAGTATGCTTAAGTGTTCTTCTTTTTCAATTCAGTAACCAGTATATTCTTCAGAAACGCACCTTTTATGATACAAAAAAAAAAAAAAATTGAAGTGAACTGTTCCTTTAAATTTAGCACTTCCCCTGCATAGATTTTTCTGAAAGCGGTATCCTACCCCCTGTCGCTCTCTTTGAGTCTTTGCACATCTCTAGTAACAGGGGTGACATTGAATTCTCCCTCACCTTTTCAGTTTGTGTTGAGTCAGACCCGCTCAACCGCTTCACCAACAACCCGGTCGGTGGTTAACAAATCTTTCAAGCAATCGCTGTCAGATCCTGCTTGCCTAAGGCGCCTGGCCCTGGGGAACCGGTCGAGTTCCGAGCTGATTGATCCCAATTAACTTATTCCGTCCCAGTTTGATTCCTGAATGGGCAGCACTAATTGAGTCTCTCCAGCAGGGGCGTAAACACTGTTTGGAATTAGAGCCCTCCATTTTGCTGAAGTTTTCTGGTTTGAGGGGCTGTTTATGCGCCTGCATGTCCCGCGGGAGAGGGCCGCGCTGTTTAACGCCGCTGATGCAGTGCTGCTCGAATGTTTTTGACTAATTCATGCCTCAACCTATAGCGTTTATAACGTGGCCAGACATGCTTGCTTAATCCATAAAACGCAAACAATGAGAGTGGATAAGATGATATTTGAAAGTCAATGAGGTTGTTCCTCTAGAATATTTGTATCCTTCTTGCTGGCAATAATAATATTAATATTTTATTGTTTCCTGTGCATAATACTGGAACTTTATAAAAAGCTAATTACATTTACTATTCAATTTCAACTCCAGTTTGCAAGGGTATGATGCTTTCTGTCTGCAGTTTTTAATGCATTGTGGGTAATTTAGCTCTTGCTCTTAAAAGTCTGAGAGCTGGCCAACACTGCAGTAAAGGCCGTCGTGTGTGTGTGTGTGTGTATGTAAAAGGTTCTGGCTGCCCTTGCTGGTCTGAAGGACACCCAGGATCATTATTAGTGAGTTTAGGATCATTAGGAGGTGGAGGATGAGCAATAAAATGAGACGTCCTCAAATAGCCTTCAGTGTCAATGGAGTTATCCATATCCAGAGAGAATAGAATTCATACTGAAAAAAATGAGAAAAATGGCTTATTTTAAATAATCTAAACATTTCTGTTGATGTAAAGTGTGTAATTCCTGCATAGTGTCACCAAACAGGAAAAAAAGAAAAAAGAAAAAGACTGCTTAAAAGGGACCTATATACATATATGCCCCTTTTTACAAGATGTAATATAAGTCTCTGGTGTCTCCAGAATGTGTCTGTGAAGTTTCAGCTCAAAATCCCCCACAGATCATTTATTATAGCTTGTCAAATTTGACCCTGTTTGAGCAAAAACACAGTTTTTGTGTGTGTCCCTTTAAATGCAAATGAGCTGCTGTTCCCGCCCCCTTTTCCAGAAGAGGGCGGAGCTTTAACAGCTCAACAACAACAAAGCTGGAGAATCTCACGCAGCCAAAATGAGGATTGTCAGTAACGGTGTTCAGCCTTACATTGTTCAAACCGGAGTCGACACTGATGGAGAGACTCAGAAAGAAGTTACAACTTTTAGAAAGAAACTGGACGTTTCTGAATGGTTAGTGGATAAATTTATGTAGTTGATGTGGAGTTGATTCAACTCATCACTAGCATGTGTCGTCATGCTCATCTTTTGTGCAAATCCAGTGTTGAATTGACCCTCGTTTTTGAAGCAGTCCGGTGAAAAATGATGGCATTTTACCACAACAACTCTTCCTCTTCTCTATAGCTGCCCAACATGGCCTCGCCCCCTTTGTTGTGTGTTCTCGGGGGCGGGGTTTATGTAAATTTTGAGCATCGTAACGCAGATGTTGTTTATGAAAAATTACAGCAACATTACACACTAAGTGAAAACATAATCAAGGACCCCTTCAAAACACTTGATGTCTACCATATGAAAGACTTGTAGTCTGTACATATGAATTATTTTAATATTGGAAAATTGACTTCACCTTCATACTTGTTGTAGAGCATCTCTGGGGAGCCTGTAATCTCTGTATTTCCTCTGCTGAGGTCAGAACAGCCTGAACTCTCCCAGCAGACATCTGATGGAGAGGTGGAGTCATGTTTAGTGCTGGAGACCCCCTCTGGACAATCATTAACTTTAAGCTATTAGTCATTAAATATCACAGCTTCTCTTCAAAAGATGCCAATTATCACCCTCAAAAGGTTGCGGTGTGTGTGTGTGTGTGTGTGTGTGTGGGTACCTAGTATTCCCTATGTTACCATCCCCACAAGGATAGTAATACCAGTATTATTTTTTACCATTTGGGGATTTTTTTTTCCCCAGCTTACACATAATAGGAAATGTACATACTTTTGAGTGTGTAGCAGAAGAGCAGGCAAGCTTTGGGACATACACTACTTCATCATAATTGCATCTTTAACAGACCGTTATGATGCTTAATTACGTGCATCATGTCACCATTTAAACTGCCCTGTCAATTATCTTGTCACAGTTGATTGTGACTATTTGATTTTATTTTCTACCAAATCAGAGAGAAACGTAATCACTTGTTGACCTGCCAGTCGTGGGTCTTTTATACGGAGACTCTCCTCTCATGTGTTTGTGTAATGATTCATTTAAAAGTTAATGACCAAACGTATATTTATCCCAAATGAAGAAAAGGTGCAATGCTCACTCTAGAAGAAAAAGTTTGAATTTTTTTTCCTTCTTCAGACATAAAGAACAACTATATCACACACTGTTTCATACACTCTTACAACCAGCAACAGGTGACTCTACTAATTGTGGGACTGGCTTTATAACAAGATTAAGAGGGGAAAAGAGAAACATCAATCGTCTATTTCCTGATTAAGCCCTTTGGGAAACAATTTACCTACAGTAAAATTCCAAAACGTTTTCCTGGATTTACGATTTCACATCAATATCGCCTCCCCAGCCTGATGAATGAACTTGTTCATATATATGTAATATGTAATTCTTTGCCACTAGAGGTCGCTTATTCAAAACAAAGGCATAGCCTGATGACGCCTTGATTTCGTAGAATCATGGGAGGTGTTCACATCTACAACCATTGGAAAAGAATCAAATGGGATTCAGGCAGAAATCGCATTAATGGATGAGCTAATGTAGTAAAGATAATTAACATTACTGCAGTATGAAGCAGGGTGTGGCTGAAAGCCGTTGGAGCGGAACGAGGCCACTGGAGCGATTGCTAATGAGAGATGAGCACGATACACGGCTCCAGAGCAGTGGAGCTTTTATAATGCCGCAGTCGCTGCTTCCGCTTCCTCCAGTCAAGCGTATGTGGGGTAACACAGCACTGTTTTATCATATTAGATATATTTCTGTGTTGAAAGTTGTTAAAATGCTACTCTGAGCGTTCGCTCGGCGGCTACTATGAGGCACGTGTTGCACATTGCAGTAAGCTAGATCAATATAAGTGATGGTAAAACATGGTACTCATGGTAAATCAAGAAAATGAGATTTAAACAATAAGACTTACTGTGTTGAGCTGTATAACAATTAGTTTTCTGTCAATGAATGTAACTGTTGCTCACCTGTCTAATAAAACACCTAATATATTAAAGCGTCTTTGGTGTTTCCATGTTTTCTACAAAATAAAACCGGAAACCGAGGGTAACGCTGGTATGTCGTCATTGATAGGTGATGCATGGACTTGGTCCGTGTCCTTTTTAAAGTAGCTTATTTCTCTGGATTTAAAGATTCTCAGAAACATTTATGATAATGTAAGGTGTGATTTTTGGATATTTTAATTAAAAAATCTTACATATAGTGCCTTTAATCACTTAAGCCCCTTATCCTTCATCTCACACATCCGCCATGTTTGTAGTTTTTAACACTTTTTTATATGTGTTTGTAGTTCTAATTGAATCCTCATCCAAAGCGCAGTGGGTTAATCACTTCTAATGCACTTCGAATTATAACCAGAAATAATAGACCATCTGTTTGTCTCTGGAATACTCATTTCAACAAACTGCAATTTAGGACACACTAATTCTGATTTCAAATACTATTTAGGACGGATAGTGTGTGAGTTGGAATGCAGCATGTGTCTTTAGACTGCTCTCTTATCTCACATAAGAAGCTGTTCAGGTGTTTTTCAGAGGCAAAAATGACGTTAGACTAAGTTTGATTCATTTACACGATTCATTTCAAATGGTCCCTATCAGTGAATGATTTCAAATTCTGATTAATTTATGTCATAAAAAATGATGTGATCGTCTCAACAAGCCTCTGTCTGGCAGTAGTGGAAAACATGACACAGTTATTTTTAACTAAATTTTAAACTAAGTGTTACATTTCCTTAGCAATCTTATCTCCAGTGATGGTTGCTCTTAAAAAAAAAAAAAAAAAAAAAAAATCTTTAGAGCAAATACATATATACCTCGATTCAAACTGATTGTTTGATTGGTCATTTTTTAAAAGAAATTGATACTTTTATTCAGCAAATGCATCCAAAATACAAGCAAATATTTCTATTTTAAATAAATGCTGTTCATTTGAACTTTATATTTATTAAAGAAACCTGAAAAACAAAAATATGAACTGTTTTCAACATTAATAATAATCATAAATGTTTATTGAGCAGCAAATCAGCATATTAGAATGATTTCTGAAGGATCATGTGACACTGAAGACTGGAGTAATGATGCTGAAAATTCAGCTTTGCCATCATAGGAATAAATTACATTTTAAACTATATATTCGAATAGAAATCAGTTATTTTAAATTGTAACAATATTTCACAATATTGCTGTTTTTACTGATCAAATAAATGCAGCGTTGATAAGAGATTTCTTTCAAAAGCAATAAAAATCTCACAAACGCTTGAATATATATTGGGGATCATCACATATCTTAGCTTACTACTGAGAACGCTTTGTACAGAATGATTTAGACAGAAATTCGTTGTGCTCCCATATCATGAATGAGGCTCAGTGTGAGCATCCACACCATCCACCAGGCAGGCCTAAAAATCTCTAATTATCTCATGGCAGGCGGTCGCTGATTTCCAGGTCAGGGGCAGGATGACATGATAGATTTATAGATGAGGTATAGTATGAAGGGAAGAGCATGAAAGAAAGAGTGAGGAAGATAAGCAGCCTGGGACGTGCGGCGGTGATGAATGTGAGGGTATGATGAGGTCGGGGAATCAGGGCAGAGGAACAGCGGCCTGCCCCGCCTGATAAAAGAGAGGGAGCGGCCCCACACGCACCCCGAGCACCCCACACACACTCGTCTCCCAGACAGGCACGCAGCGGCACAGAAATTAATTTGCTCCTTCAAACTCGTGCTGTGTCGCCCCTCTCCCGGCAGCACGCACCCGTTCCGATTTGCTGAACAATGTTATTAGGCTGGGAAAGACAGCCGTCCTAGAAGAGCGCTGCTGCTTGAGATGATTGTTGCCTTTCATTCCAAAGTACAAATCTGCAGTTATTGTTGTGTGTGTGTGTGTGTGTGTGAGGGAGATAATGTTAGGGAGAAGACACCGGGCCATGGAGGAAGAGCGCTATAAATACTCTGCTCAGGGTCTTGGTAGGGACAAAGCTTTTAATTGTTGAGCGAGTGAGTGAACTGCTGCTGTCATCTATCATTTCTCCCTGTGTGTCCTTTTCTGGGTCAAACTCGTCCACAGTCAGGATGAGCAGATTATTAATCATTATCAAGATAAATTGCAAGATTCCCCCCTTCCTCCTAGCATGCATCCTTTGTGTGTACAGTGGACCCAGAACATATTTGGACACTGCAGACAAAAAATGAATGTCGTTGCATTCTTTACTAAATAGCAAACCATGTGCAATATGCAAACAAATATCAGAACTTTTACTTTTTAATCAGCTGGTGATTTTTAATGGATGTATGAAGCCAGTTCTCCTCAAGATTACACAGGTGTGCAGAATCACGTTAACTATCAGGATCCACTAAAGTTTGGCAACCACAAGGGTTCAAAGTACTTTTGTATTCATTTTGAACAGGATATATATTGATAATTATTATAGTCTATATGTATATATACTCCCATTTAAAACGATTTTTTCTATGTTTTTGAAAGAAGTCTCTTCTGCTCGCCAAGGCTGCATTTATTTGATCAGTTAAAAAATAAAAATTAATATTGTGAAATATACTGTTTTCTAATTGATTATATGTTAAAATGTAATGTATTCATGTGATCAAAGCTGGATTTCCAGCATCATTACTCCAGTCTTCAGTGTCACATGATCCTTCAGAAATCATTCTAATATGCTGATCTGCTGCTTAAGAAACATTTCTGATTATTTTAAATGTTGAAAATAGTTGTGCTGCTTCATAATTTGGGGGAAACTGTAACACTTTTTTTTCTTTTAATGAATAGAAAGTTTGAAATCAGTTAAGCTTTTAAGTTGAATAGGGAAGGTGTAGGATGTAGCGTAAGCTTTTTGAACTGCAAGAGTCATTACACTTTCTTCCTAAGTTGAATACAGAAGGCGTTCTAGTAGAAGCTAGATATTTTACTTCATAACTTGTTAAATATGGATTTTTTTTTACACAAATGCATCGCTTCGCTTTAGAAGGACTTTATTAAGGTGCCCTAGAACGTTCTTTCACAAGATGTAACATAAGTCTAAGGTGTCTCCTGAATGTGTCTGTGAAGTTTCAGCTCAAAATACCCCATAGATTTTTTTAAATTAATTTTTTTAACTGCCTATTTTGGGGCATCATTAACAATGCACTGATTTACACTCGGCGCCGCCCCTTTAAGACGCGAGCTTCCTGCCACACGAGCTGTCGATTATATTACAGCGCATTTACAAAGTTCACACAGCTAATATAACCCTCAAATGGATCTTTACAAGATGTTCGGCATGAATGCTGCATGTATGTGTCGGATCATGTGAGTAAAGTATTTATTTGGATGTTAAAAGTTTTATTCTGAGTGAATTTGAGGCTGTGCTCCGTGGCTAATGGCTAATGCTACACTGTTGGAGAGATTTATAAAGAATGAAGTTGTGTTTTTGAATTATACAGACTGCAAGTGTTTAAAAATGAAAATAGCGACGGCTCTTGTCTCCGTGAATACAGTAAGAAACGATGGTAACTTTAACCACATTTAACAGTACATTAGCAACATGCTAATGAAACATTTAGAAAGACAATTTACAAATATCACTAAAAATATCATGATATCATGGATCATGTCAGTTATTATTGCTCCATCTGCCATTTTTCGCTGTTGTTCTTGCTTGCTTACCTAGTCTGATGATTCAGCTGTGTGCATCTCCAGACGTTAACTGGCTGCCCTTGTCTAATGCCTTTCATAATGTTGGGAACATGGGCTGGCATATGCAAATATTGGGGGCGTACATATTAATGATCCCGACTGTTACGTAACAGTCGGTGTTATGTTGAGATTCGCCTGTTCTTCGGAAGTCTTTTAAACAAATGAGATTTATACAAGAAGGAGGAAACAATGGAGTTTGAGACTCACTGAATGTCATTTCCATGTACTGAACTCTTGTTATTCAACTATGCCAAGATAAATTCAATTTTTTAATCTAGGGCTCCTTTAAAGTGGAACTCAGTAAGGTTTGCAAAGCTCCCCCTACAGGTTCCTTCAGTGAATCACACTGCCGTGTTTTCTGGCGTAGACATGCCAGAGGTGCTCGCCTCAAACACAACCACTACAAGTCAATTAACCATCGTAAGGACTTAGAAAACTATTTATGAAGGTAAAAAAAAAAGTTACTTAGTTCTGCTTTAACCCCCTGGGGCCATGTGGAGTACGTTTATGATGGATGGATGCGCTTTCTTCAGCTTCATTCTCGTTGGTCCCGTTCACTGCCATTATAAAGCGTCAGGATATTTATTAATATAACTCCGATTGTGTTCATCAGAAAACAGAAAGTCATATACACCTAGGATGGCTTGAGGATGAGTAAATCATGGGTAATTTTGTCATTTTGATTTGAAAGTGAACTAACTGCGTCCGAATCAACAGCTTTCAAAATAAAAGTCTCTCATCAGAAAAATGTGACCCACCATTTGAGAAACACTGCTATAAAATTAACATGTTGTCCCCTTGGAATTATATGGTTCTATCTGACATTTTTGTCAAAATTGATTTATTCACATATTCTTATTCTGTGACAAATTATTTACATTATGTGATGTTTTTATGGTGTGTACAATTTTGGGACTTTTTATTGAGAAAACAAAAATGTTCTGTCTACAAAGTCGAATGGAATGCAAAAACTTTGCCAAAGCTCAATATCTCAGAATTTCTCAGACAGAACCTTATAATTCCAAGGGGATGATCGTCGTAGCTCAGATATATAAATAAAAAAGAGTAATCAAATGAGAAATATTGTGTTCATTTTGAAATCTCATTTTGAAATCTAATTTAGACATTATGATCTCGTCTGAAGCTCTAGAGAACATGTGTGAAATTACTGGGGTCGTTTTGTTCATTTGAGAAACTTTTATTCCTTTGCTGTTCATTAATCTCATCACAGTTGAGGAGAAACAACTGAGATATTCAAGAGTTTCATTTGCGATTGCGACTAAAATCCCAAGACATTATCTATGAATTTACTTTCATGGCAGTTTTTCCCTTCATGTTTTGAAGTCTGTCTGCTTCTAAATGTCCTCTGGGTGTACATTATAGATTCACTTTACTCGACCAGCACCACACGACTGAGACGCTGCAGTGTCGGGAAGACTGTTGCGTTCAGACAGTGAGAGTGTGTGAGTGTGTGTCCTTGTGGCTGCATGTACAGTATAAATAAAGGGCAGTGTGTTAAGCACATGTGTGTGTTTGTGGTTTGTCATGCAGCAGATCTGGTTGCCCGCCCTTCCTCTCTCCAGGTGTCATTGTTTTAATTAAATGGGTCTGATGGGATGGACCCATAACTCAGAACTGAATGAGGGCCTAATGAAAGTGAAACTACTGGACGTTAACTGGGGTATTGGCAGCCGTACCTGCAGCAGCTGGTGTTGATTAATACTGTAGCACTTCATCGCTACGTGCATATCTGTGTGTGTGTGTGTGTGTGTGTGTGTGTGTGTGTGTGTGTGTGTGTGTGTGACTGTCTGACCTCACTATGCAGTTTTTTAGTATTGTGAATTACAGAAGTAAAAATGCATGAATGAAAGTGAAGTCCGATGATTATGGGGTTTCACATTTTCTACGGTCATGGCATTTTAAGGTTGTATTCTGTAGTATTGTAAAAATGAACAATTTAGAAAAAAAAATTGTTTATTTATTATTCGTAAAAATCACTTTTATTGATTTAAGCTAATGATGTCAGATTGATTCAATCATTTAAAACAATATTTTTGATTTTATTAAAGCCAGTTAATTTAGCTGTTAATAAAACATATTCCTATATAGTGTATTGTAAATATAAATGTTTCTGCTTTCACTCCTGTTCAAAAAAAAATTCTGTTTTGTTTTCAAGGACCTTTAGTTTGTTTATGGTCATTTCACTCGTCACCATGGTAATTCATTGTTTCATTGATTGTTCACACCTGTTCCTCATTTTTCCATTAGTTCTCTCAGTATATTTTGCCCTCTGTTCAGTTAGTTCACGGTCTGGTGTTGTTTGAGTATAGTGCACACTTTTGCATTACCTTTGTTTTACCTTTCTTCAAGTTTATGCTGCATTTTAGATCCGATCCAATTCGCCTCACCTCGTCTTCATCCTCAGCCAAGCCGTAACAGTGAAATATTAATATTATTTATGTGTATTTATGTGTTTAAGTAATTTAGTTGATGCAATGCTGGATTTTCAGCATCATTACTCCAGTCTTCAGTGTCACATGATCCTTCAGAAATCATTCTAATATGATGATTTGATGCTCAAGAAACATTTATGATTATCAGTGTTGAAATAATGATACATTTTTTTTCAGGATTCTTTGATGAATAGAAGGTTCAATGAACAGCATTTATTTGCAAATGAAATCTTTTGTAACATTATAAATGTCTTTACTTTCGCCTTTAATTTTTGCATCATTGTTGAATAAATATACATTTCTTTAAAAAACAATTACCACATTTGTTACCCTATTACCACAAAATTCAAATTTATTGTTTTAATTAAACCTTTAAAGTTGCAAACATTATTTTGTAGAGTTCTGTTGACATAATAATGATTATCATTACATCAACTTAATATCGTGTGTAATTTAAACTCAAATTTTTGCGTTAATTATTTTTTTTATTTTGCAAAATTAGGTTGTAGTAACTTAATGAAATTGTCTTGGTAACTTTGGAAATTAAGCAGTGGATTTCCAGTTCCCAGCATGCTTTGCACATGACTGGATAAGAATAATAAATGTTGAAATTAAGTGTTAATTTATTTGTTTTTAGTAAAGAGGAAGACCTATTAGTGTTTAACGTTGTTATTTTTGACATTTACTAGAGTTTCTGTGGTTATTATTGTGCTGAAGAGTAGATACATGAAAGTAAACACTACATTGACTCTATAAGCAATGACTGCGCTAATGCCAATGACAAGCATGGTTAACTGCTGATTAACTGGTTCCAGGGATACAACTCGACTTTTTTTTTTTTTTTTTTTTTGAGTAATCAACTTAAAAATTTGTGTTTATGCAACAAATCACTAAGTTCCTCTAACTAAATGTATCTTGTTGGTGGAATGTAAATTCACTCAATTTTTTTCAAAATTGACAATTTTTTTTTTTTTTTGTGCTAACACATTTTTTAGAGTGATTTTTTTTTTTTCAAAATGTGTGAATCCTATTAATAATTGATTGTAATTACTTAATTTACTTTGTATGGTTATATTGGCCTTATCATAATACCCAAATGCATTATGAATTTCTATCGCAAATTACATGTTCAGTTGGTCCTCAGCATATCTTTGAAAATAATTATTAATCATACAAAGATAATCAAACCAAATTTTAGCAAATATCAGATCAAACTGAGTTAATATTTAAACCCATTAGTGAGTATTTGTTCTGATTCCTGGTTCCTGATGAAAGTGTGCGGTGAAGTTCTGATATGAACAGACGGACTGAATAAGAGGCCAAGTGTTTCATGGAAAAGGGTTATAGATTCCAGCACCTACCCTTAAATCCTTTTCTGCGGTCCACCACGTAAAATCACTCCCGTACACTCTCCGGCTCTGCCCACGGTGAGCTGAGGTGCAGCGGTGGTTGTGTGAGTCTTCTCATTACTCTGGTGATAATAAACAATAACACGCACACAGGGGAGACGTGCAGCGGCGTTCCGGATCACCTCGCGGCTAATGAAGGTTAATTAGGGTTCATTAGGACATGATGAGCGCTCGCAACACCACCACAGCCCTCTGCTTTACGCCAGCCGGGCACCTCGGTTCCTCCCTCTCCGGCTGTCACTTCTGATGGCCGTAGGGCCGCCATGACACCTGAACATCAGTCCATTTCAATGAGAGTCCAGGCATACACCAGTGCAATTACAATGTGTCATCAGTATATTAAGATACAATATGATATGCTGTATCAGCCTATAAATGATCAAAACTTTGCTGAAGAACCTGTTGCACACAATCTACTTCATCTGATTAATACTTTATACTTTTTTGCAAGTAAAAGGCCTTTTAGTATAATTGTAAAAACATCCCACTTCAGATCATGGTTCACGTGTCTTTTTTGCTGTGAAGTATTTACTGGTTTTTATAAAGTAAACATAAGAAATACTTTTATATTGTTAGTAATATTTCAAGATGAACACTTACTGAACTGATCCAATTTAGGTTTACGTGATTATTCATACATTTTGAGAAAAACCATGTTCAAATGTGTTTCAAGCTTTTGGGGAACGTTTTTGTTCACCTCTCCATCATTGTATTACATTGAATTATATGCTTTAAAAACTTTATCAAAAATGTTAAAATTCTCTTTTTAAAGTGAACTAATCCTTTAAATCTCCTTCTTAGATGTCTAAGAATTCTCTTTCTTCTAGCTGAAGTGAGTAGCTGCATAAATTTCAATCTGTTTCTAACACAACACTATTGTTTGGCTTCAGGAGACTTTGCAAATAGCCCACTAGTCAAATGAACTGCTGTTATGATACCGTTATGGTGCAGTTTCATTCATTGTAATTGCACAGAAAAGAGCTTCTAGCTTTTGTGCTCCGCAGAAGAGAGACATATATTAAACGATACGGAGAGTAAACGATAGCAGAATTTTCATATCCACTCAAAATTCCTTTAATGCTGGTAGGATGTGTCTGACATATAATGCAACATATAAGTAATTTGGACCTCCCAAGTGAGCACAAACCCAACACACACATGCACTAACAGAGTGAAATTAGACAACCACAAGGGAATCGACCAATCAATACCACTCACGGATCATCAGTACAGGAAGCCGCGATAAAACATTTGAGATCGAGTGTTGTAGATATGGAGGCATACACGCGGTTAGACGTCCCCCACCTCTCCGAGAAGAGATGTGCCCTCCTTCTCCTCCCCTTGTCCTGCACAATAATGAAAACAAAAGACATCCTGCAGCAGGGAATCAGAGCGCAGTGCTATTAGAAGCCATGCAATAATTAATTTGCCTATTACCAGAGCCGACTCGTTTATCTTCATAAGATAATGCCATCACTCCCAGTCTCTGGCAGACCCGCATGCGCTCTGTCTTAAACGGCCCTAATTACGTCCCCGCTGCCTATTTTATTGTAGTTGATGGAAAACACACTTAATCTCCACTGTGCAGAATGAGTAAATAGGCCCCAGCTTTGAACAGCAGATATTAGAGATTCCATTAAAGCCCGGTGCTTTTTTATGTGGCTTTTGTTTCGGGTGCCGGAGCGTTAAAGAGCTGAGGTAAGGTGTGCACCGATGAAGCAGATAAGTCAAGCTGTCTTTATCCGTTGCCTTTTCATGCACTTCCAGATAGAGGGAAGTTTGCATTGACAAAGACCCAGCGATTATGGCTACCATTCGTGTTACATTTATGAATGGTTTGAAACAATCAGTCAGTCAATGTTTTAAGTTTAGAAGTGGTTTGGGCTGCTAACTGAACCTAGAGGACTTTTTATTGCTCTCAAGTTGCTCTTTCTCACAAGACTTCATGGAGTTCTCAGTTTCAAGTGTCAACTTAGTCAAGGATGTAGAAATCAAAATGAATGAAACTGTTGACAGAATACAGAGCCGTCACATGAATGTAGATCACGTGGCTCAGATTTGGATGTGATCTTTGACTTTTGACACACGCTTTCTTGCATCAAATCTGAGCACAGTTTAAGACATTATTGAGAAGAGAAATCTTAGAATCAGAAGACTCTTCTAGGTTCTTCTCATTGAATTCTAGGAGAAAGAATTGAGATATTACCAAGCTTCTTACAAGATATTTACCGAATGGATATGATGTTTGTTCAAATTCCGTAATGAGAAAATCCATGAAATATCACTGATGTGCTCTTAAAGGGTTCGTTCATCCAAAGTTGAAAAAATCTGTCATAATTTACTCGCCCTCATTTCGTTCCAAACCCATAACACAAAACACAAATGAAGTCTTTGAACACAAATGAAGTCTTCTGAATGAAATTTGAGAGATTTCTGTTTCTCCATTAAAAGTCCACGCAACCAAAAAGATGTGGTAAAAGTAATCCAATTCCAGCTTGACACCTGAGAAGAAACCTCATTGGTTCTTTCTCATGAAGCAAGCACCTTTAAGCTTTACCATATTTGATGTGTTCTATTTATGTGCATTGTTTACATGCAAATAAAGGCCTAAAATAAATCTGTTCATCCTATAAACCAACTTGGATTAAACCGCTCGATTCATATTTCATACTTTATGAACTTTTTGAAGCGGCATCGTTTTGGTATAAAAGACTTTGTTGGATTTGAGATTTCATTCAAATATCTTCAGTTGTGTTTTGAACATTAACAAAAGACTTGACATAATGTTCATTTTTGTGTGAACTCTACCTTTAAGTCATTACTTATTTATCCTAAAACCATTCCAAACCTGACTCTTTTCTTCAATAAAACGCAAAGGAAAATATTTTGAAGAAGGTTCAAGCTGCTTTTTTCCATACAATGAAAGCCTCAAGTGACCAGGGTCTCTGATGCTCCAGAAAGAGAAAAGAAGCAGCATGGAAGTATTGTAAAAAAAATTGTTCCTGTGACTAATATGCCATATCCCAAGTCTTCTAAAGACCTATGATAGATTTGTGTGAGGTACACACCAAAATTTAAGCCATTATTCAATAAAAACCATCGTGATTGGTCACAAGACATGCAAGAATGAATGTCAGTTGGGTAGACTTATCCCTTTAACCCAAGGCTGCTCTAGAGAGACTGTCCCTATCATCGTTTTGCCAAGATGGTCACCAAACAAACTGTCTTTGGTCCCGTGCTCCTGCATATGCTTAGAAGGGTTGTGTGGGATTTAAAAGAAAGAGAATGTTGAGAACCCAAAGGAGGACACAGCTGCCAATCGGATCACTAAACAGACCCACAGAAAAGGTTAAATGCTCTCTAAACACACGCACACATGAATGTCTGCATGCAAGTGTGTGAAGAGGGCTGTGCAAGTGTCTTAGTGTGTTCCTGAGAGTGATGAGAAGAAAAGATGAATTAAATGTTTATCTTCCTCGCTGTCAAGTGATGTCAGGACAATGGATGGAGGCCGATGAAGGTTCCAAAAGAGAATTTTCACAGCAATACCGTAGAAACATCATTGCGGCTTCCCAAAGAACCTTTCAGTGAACAGTTCTTAAAAGAACCATTTTTGTCTTAGCGTAAAGAACTTTCTGTCATGACAACTCGATTGGCATAGTAATGGATATGGCAGTGTTATTGTATTTTGTCTTGGTGGAATAGATCTGCTTCGCTGCTGCAGAGCAACTACAGAGACTTGCACTGCCAAAACATTCACAGACGTTGCTGTGAGCATGTAAGACATGCTGCTGCTGCACATGTTACATACATGAATTAACCCCATAGCAGATTTATACAGGTGGAGCTGGGGAAGGTGGAGGGTTTCTGAAAGCGTGCTGAAGACTGCTAACAGCAACCAATCAGCTGTGCTATGTAGATAATCATGTGATCGTTACCAAATGAGCCTGTGCCATCTAGAGTTTAATGCCATAACTAGGTATTTCTAATAATCTAAAAAAAAAAAACAGAAGAAGAAGAACTATACTTTATATGCACTATAAAGAAGGTTTTGTGCATTTGAAACCATCAGTGGTAATAAAGTACTTTTATTTTTAAGAGTGTGCATTGATATACTCATATAAATAAAGGTTCCAAATGGGGTTTTCGCATCGATGCCATAGAAGAACCATTTCAGGTTCCACAAAGAAGCTTTCTGTGAACAGTTCTTAAAACCATTTTTACCTTAGTGTGAAGAACATTTTAATAATCCACAGAACCTTTTTCCACTATAAAGAACCTTTTGTGCAATGGAAAGGTTCCATGGATGTTAAATGCACGCCTGCTTCTGAACAGCATTTTCCCCACAAACAGACACATCTAACACTAACCTATTCACACAAGCTAATATGTTACGCACATCGGCCTCCATCCATTGCCCTGACATCACCTGACAGTGAGGAAGATGAAAATTTAATTCATCTTTTCTTCTCGTCACTCTCTACAAGAAAACACCAAGACACTCGCACACAGCCCTCTTCACACACTTGCATGCAGACATTCATCAAAGCATCAAAGGATCTTTGTGAGACGCGCAGCAGGAGTAGGCCCACACAAAAGGCGCAGGTACAAGAGAGCGAGATTGTGTGCGTTTGATAGGAGAGCTTGGGGTGACAGCCGGTGAGTTGAGAGGTGGGGAAGTGTTGCATCCATTCAGGTAGGCGAGACACTGCGCTGTCACTTACGCTTTTGGTGTGCGAGAGAACATAGAGTCTATGTTTTGTTTTTTGTTTTGTTTTTTACTTTTGGCTTTTTTTTTTTTTGGCTGTTCACCAGCAATGTTTGTCAAATGGCGTTCAGAATCAAACGTTTTTCCTACAGTCGACATGAAATCCAAATTGACCCCATTTACTTTCTTACTGCCCCTGAACTTATTCAGTATGATTCATCAGTGAATCTATTAATGAAAGGTAGTTTCTCTTACTAAAAAATAACATTAACTCTTTCCTCAGCATTTTTCATGTTTTCACTGTCATGATCAGTGTTGGGCAAAGCTACTTTTAAAAGTAATGCATTACAATATTGCGTTTCTCCCTAAAAAAAGTAACTAATTGCATTACCTAGTTACTTTTTATGGAAAGTAATGCATTACATTACTTTTGCATTACTTTTTCTCACCTGGCCTGGGCTTGCTTGATTGTTTTTAATAACAAAAAAAGTTATATTTTTGGCAAATGTAAAAGCCTTTTCACACCGAAAGTGAAATGAATAAGCTTCAGGCTGAGGGAAATGCAGATTCACATCTGAACAGTAGAGGGCGCAGCTCAAACAAATCTTTCAGCTGTACTGCCGGACTGAAATACAAAAGAATATGACGCAGGAGAAGTAAATTAATAAATGCATGCTCACATTTAGTCTAGAACTAGGATAAACATCATGTTCACACAGCGCACACAACACTTACTCTAGATTTCTCTCAACATGGGGACAGGAGAGCCGTCAGTCAATAAATGGGAAAACAAAGTAACTTGAGTTACTTATTTGAAAAAGTAACTGGGATATTTTGTCGTAAATTTAAAAGTAATGCGTTACTTGAAAAAAGCAATCTCATTGCTTGTAATGTATTACCCCCAACACAGGTTATACAGTAGGGGGCGCTGTTACGCATCTTCTGAAAGAGTGCAGAATCTCTGGATCAGAACACAGGCAAAAAAAAAGTAGAAACAAGCGATAGAAGCATTGCTTACGCTCATGTAAAATAATGCGATAATCAAACATTAAACAGTATATATATCAAAACTGTCCAACATTATTGGGTGAAATATCGACCTAGGAGTAGGTACAGGACTATGAAGCTTTAGGGGTGTTGGACTCAATCTACTCCATCTGTGTTTCTAACAATGTTCTGAATCTGATCCAGATGTAGTCTTTTCTCAGCTTTTTGTGAGAGAAAAGGATGACCCGTTAATTTTGTCAAATTTTACCGGTAACATAAACACTTTTCCTGACATACCTACCATGAGCTGGGATGTTTGTAATTATTGTTTTAATTACTCCAGTCTTCAGTGTCACATGATCCTTCAGAAATCATTCTAATATGATGATTTGCTGCTCAAGAAAGATTTCTGATTGTTATCAATGCTGAAAACAGTTGTGCTGCTTCATATTATGGGGAAAACTGTGATGCAGTTTTCAGTATTATATGATGAATAGAAAGTTTCAAAGAACAGTCTTTGTTTGAATGTAATAGACTTTACTGCACTTTTAATTAATTTAATGCATCCTTGTTGAATAAAATTACTCATTTTTATTCAGTTACATTGTTTGCGATGCGTCATGCGATGAATAGATTATTTTCTGTTGTTACAAGTACTCTTGCATTTCAATATACAGTACATCATATGTCAACAATTAAATGTGTTGCGAATACTGTTTAACGTCTTCAAGCTTAGCTTCAGCTTTATATAATACATTGACTGGTTATCCACTACTGAATCCATTGAATTCATTATTAAATGTTAAAAATAGATTTTATCGTTTAATATTTAGCCCGAGCTCAAATCACTATATGTGAAGGACACTGCAACAGATTTTTCCCATCAGGGGAACATCTCTGAAACCCAACAGCTGAATAAAGGCGAGTTTTTTCAGGTCCGTCCGTATGCGTCTGTGTTCAAGTGCTCTCACCAGGCCCGAGCGTCACATAATCCAGACGGAGAGAGCGGAGGTCATCCGACCGTCTGTGATACGCTACAGAGAGCTGTGTGTGTAATCCCGGCAGATGTGTGAATACAGCAGGGAGACCGCGGATGTATAATTTGCGCCTGCTGCTTTCGGAGTGAAGCCGTTCCTTCTGGAGTCTCTCGCACTGATTACTCAATCTCCAAGGGCACCTTGGATATTCGCCTGTGCAGGCCTGAAGAAAAGACTTGATTTGATATACTGAGCAGTTTTCCATCAGTGACAGCAGCTCTGAACACACATGACCTTTGCGGTGGCTTGGCTTCTGAAAGGGCTTGTTGTTTCCTGTGGCGGTCCATGAGGGTATTTTCTGGGCAGGCTGATATGAATATAAAAATATAAATAACCGATAAGGAGTGTATTATCTTTTATTTTTTATCTTTGGTAACACTTTATTTCAATGGTCCACTTTAGACATTCTACTAACAATAAGTAACTTAGCAACCACATGTCAACTAGCAGTCATTAGAGTATTAGTAGACTGTCTGCTTAATATCTGATTTTATTTTGATGCTCCCAACAGACATTCTACTGACTATAAGTAACTTTGCAACTACATGTCAACTTATTCTACTAATTCTACACGCGACAATGCCTCACCACGCGATAAATGTCTCTTTTCCATGTTAAACAGAGTTTTTGTCCAAACCAGCCACGATGGCGACACGCAACGATTCTATTTTAGGAACAGTTTCTATTTTTCTGCAGCGTCGCGTGCTAATGATAATCTATGCTTTATTTAATGTTAAAAGCATCTAATGTGATTTTTGAATCTCATTTTGTGTGGTTTTTATAGCCGTACTGATACCAACAATGGACAATTCACCTCAGATCTTCAAAATAAATAAAAGGAAACAAGAACGTTCAAACTGTCAGCTCATTGTGAACAGACAAGTGTATTCTATGACAAAGATTGTTTCAGTAATTCAGTATGTATTTTAATCATGTTAAAATGGTGTAATATTCATGAAACTGATGACGTACTTATCCATTTCGTTGTGAGTGCTGGGAGCTTACAGAGAGAGCCCGCCCACACGCTCTTCTGATTGGCTGTGGTTTTTGATTGACTATATCGTGTCTCATCTGGTGTGGACAAACAAATTGTTTGTCGCTGGAATCTTATTGCATCTGGTTAGGACACGGTGTAACACTAATGAGAGTTATTTGACATGTAGTTGCTAAGTTACTTATATTTAGTAGAATGTCTAAAAAGTGTATCTTTTTATCTTATCTTTTTATTTTATTTTTTTCCCAGAATTAACTTCTGCTTTACAATTTGTAGTGAATTATCATCCTCCTTTATGGCGTATTTATAAATGGTCCTCTTTATCAGTGTTTTAAAATTGATATTTATGTGCTAAAGTATCTGTTCACCTGTTGATACTGAAGCGAATTTCAATTATTCTCCCTGTTGTGTCCACATTTTGGATGGACAAATTATATTGTGTCATTTGAATACCATTTCTAATGGGTAAGTTTGCTAATAAGAGGAGCCTGTCAGTTTCATCTGACATTTGTGCAGTAAGAGAAAGAATGAAAGAAAAAAATATAATGTATATATTTTTTATACATAAGTAAAGTGATTATTCATGATTCATTATTCAATTCAGATATATTTTATGGGTGACACAGCCTCCATTGCCTCTTCTGGCAATAGCTCTGGTAATTTCTTTGCATCTCAAAATGAAAAAGGGGAATAAACTATGAATAGTAAAAAGCAAGGTGGCTGATGGGGAGGTCACATTTTTTAATATCTTGTGTGAGAGTTGCGTGAAGGAGTCGACATCCTGTGCAGTGCTGTGATTTCTATTTTTCGTGGCTTGTCCCCTTCTTTTGTTGACCCCAGACTTTTTAATTGTCTATAATAAATATATATTTAATTAAATTTAAATTTTAAGTTAAAGCAGGACAATTATACTTTGTTTATAAGAACTTGAAAACATAAGTATAGTCTATTTTAAATAAATTTGCTATTTATTAAAACAATTAAACATAGAATCTCTCAATACTCTTTACCATTTTAGAGAACAACTGAAGTGTTCCAAAAGAAAACTTTATTTGATTGTCATGGAAATGGGACTGACTGTTGCAATTCCACCGGTGTATAAAGCACACGAACGAGGAGATGAGAATTAAATAAGTCTTTACTTGAAAATTCAACAGGAACGTACACCATAGTAGACACTAACGACACCCAACAACAAACTGAACACAAACAGGAACTTAAATACATTGATGATTAACTCAAATTACAAACAGCTGTGAATAATGAGATTAGTGTCCATGGTAACTGATCGTGGCGGGAAACTAGAACAAAGGAACATGTGACAAATGAAAACAGTCAAACTGAAAGTTCATGTGACTGTGACACTGACAGTAGTTTAAAGATCATAAATGTAGTTAATTGTAAGATTTTTAAATCACAATGTGAGAATAACTTTATTTGGTTGCCAAATCAGGTTAGTAATTGAGAATTGTAAATCCATCCATCCATTCTCCAAACTGCGTATCCTCTGTAGGGTTAATGGGATACCTATCCTAATATCTGGGGCTGAATTTCTTTTTTAAGTTTAAACTTGATAGTCTACTAGCTAAGTTGCTGTGTTAGCAAGAAACTCGGCTATTTGAACAGTAATAAAAACGCAGCTAATTAACACTCAAAACTCTCCTGTTACTATAGCTAACATTACAACAACAGCATATCTTGGTTCTGTGAAACCGCAAAACCAATATTACTCACGCATGGAACAGAAACAACGCAACCTTGCCTTTCATTTTCATGCCTTCTCACTTTGATCTCTCCAGGGCTGGAAAGCTTTTCTAATATTAACGTGGGTCCTAAAGCTCTTGCCTGACCATAACCCTTCTTTATCCAGTGATATTCCTCTTGAGCTTTTCTTTTTTGTAATGTCTCTCAGCCATCTCTCTTTCTTCAAATCTCCTTCTTGCTCACTCTCTCTCTCCTTCCCCATCATGAGTGGACACTCCCCCTACTGCTGATTGGCTTCAAGTGTGTTGTGCTGCTCAGTCCAATCCACTTTCAACAGCATTTCTCAGACATCTCTTACTCACTGATATTGTTTTCAAGGCAGTAGAAAGAAAACCACTTATAGTGAGCAGCAGTATTGTATGGATGCATGTCACTAATAGAGTATGTGCAAACATGAATGAGCTTTGGAAATGATAGCTTTTCATCTGAGCTAATCTTGACTGTTTGTTCCTAGACATTAAACACACTTTAATTTCATGTATAAATTTATTGACACGTAAAAGGTGCCATATGCATATTTTAACAGGTTTATTAATAGCAAAAGATGGAGTGACAGTCATCTCATATTAGATGTACATGGAGAAATAAACACACACACAACTTTTATTCGAAGGGTGAGAACACACGCATACAAATGTAATGCACGCCCTGGTGCTTTGTGCCTCCAAGTAAAATTTAATTGCTTCTTTTCATTCATATCCGCAAGGCTCTTGGACAGGGATGAAGGGTGCCAAAAAAAAAGCACAAACACATACTCAGTGACTGTGTTTTACCAGTAGTCGATTATGCATGGAGTCAGTCATGTGAAAAGAGCGTAGCGTCAGAATACCAAACACATTGATAAAGCAGACCCTGAGGGCTTATTGATTAGAGCAGGAGGCCTGTAGTGTAAAATGGGATTTTACAGAACGCAAGGCTGCATGCATTCAGCTCCAAAACAAACCGCTGCTGCACGTCACACTGACTGTACTAGAATGGAGTTCCCTTACGGAAGAGAAAGAGATGGGAACATGCAACTTCCTTAAAAAATAAAGATAAAAATAGTGATCATATGACTGTACAGTTTCATACCATGCACAGTATTTGAAGTATGAAGGTGTTGTTGTGATGAGCTATTGTTTGTAATGCAAAAACACTCACACCTGTTAGTTCTCCTGCATGACCGGGTACAGACCGGGCCAGAGCCTTTGGCCGACAGCCTTCAGGTCCGCGCTGATAGCTGATCGATTAGGTGAACAATTGACGGCTCTTATCTTGTCAGTGAAGCCCAGAGGAGGCGCTGCCGTTTGGGAGACTATCGGCTGCTGCTCTCTGCACATTGTTGCAGTCCCGGCCGATGAGCTCTGTGATAAGTAACACTTAGGCGGCCATCTCCAATAAAGTGCCTCCCAGGGAATTTCATTCACACAGTTCTGCTGAATTCCATCTTCTAACTGTGTTTAAACCATCTCGAATGTACGTGAACACTTTTGGGACTAACCAGGGTCAGAAATTAACCAGGACTTAGGGCAAAAATGCCCCAAAAAATAAATAAATAAATAATAATAATAATAATAATAATTCTCTTATCTAACATTATATTTCATTTAATTTTAGTCTAGGCATATTGGCCTTTGCCTGCAGACACTGAGGTATCTGAATTCTTACAGGCGATTGATGTTTAACTCTTTCCCATCCATCCATCCATCCATCCTTTTTTTTTTTTTTTTTTTTTAAAGTTGGCTGTTCCCCGCCAGCGTTTTTGATCATTTTTACAAAAATGTCATGGCCCCCAGAATATTTTGTTGGCCCCCAGACCCTCTGCTTTTAAACAAACAACCAAAAGTTATTTTAGCTTCATTCATCCTTTTTTTTCTCGACTTTTGAATAAGTTTCATAAAACAACATTTTGAGCTGAGAAAATCACGTTTTTGTCACAGAATACACCTGGATCAGATTCAGATTGATGATCAAAACACAAATGGAGTCGATTGAGTCCATCAACAGCCCCAAAGCTTCACAGTCCTATAGCTCGTCCTGGGTTGATATTTCGTTCAATAACATTAATCAGTTTTTATTTATACGCTGTTTAATGTTGATGATCGTGCTATTTTACATATGCATCTGCTTATATATGCTATTGCTTGATTCAGCTTCTTCTTCACCTGTGTTTTGATCAGGAGATTCTCTACTCTTTCAGAAGATGCGTAATAGTGTCCCCTACCGTATAACAGTAAAAACACGAAAAGCCGTAAAATCTCGTCATTGAATGGGAAGCTCTTTCTCATAAAAGATTAAATAACTCGTCAATGGTGGGGAAAGAGTTCATCCGTGATAATTAAGTTGTTTTTTTGATGAAAAACACTAAAATCACATTCAGGAAAACACTGAATGTAAAGAGAATTTTTTTAATAAATAATAAATATATTATTTATTTGAAAGAATTAAAAGAGCAGTTTCGTGTCTATCCTTGTATTGTTCATCTGGTCGAGGTTGATATTGGATTTGAAAAGTAATTAGTAATAAGTAATGCAATAATTATAGAGTAATTAATACAGTAATCTAATTACACTTTTGAATAAGTAATTAGTAGTTAGTAGGTAATTACTTTTTTAGAGTAACTTCGGTTACATCCAAACGAAGCCAGAGCTTTTTTTTTTCCTCGTCTCAAGAAATATCTTCGTACACACTAAACCACTGAAACTGACTCAAAACGATATAGTATACATGCCAGATCAGTATGTGGCGCTGTAATTCTGCCACAGAGATACACTAAAAACAGAGAATAAGACTGGGAGCATGCGCATAAACGCTGCATACAAACTTCAGTAAAGATTAACTTAATAAATATTATCTTATTATATAGGTTATATTATAAACAATACATTATATTATAAAGCTTCTGCAGCACGAACACAAGCATGTAGTACACAATTGTTGTTGTTGTTGTTGCTGTTACGTGACGTAGCGATGTCTGACTAGGGTTGAGACGTGGGATGATCACACAAAAGCGCAAGAGTGTCGTTTTCAGATTTATCCACTCTGGGACCCAGTTTCAAAAAGAGTGGTTTCAGGCTCCCAAAATGCCAGATTTGTCTGGACGAAACACCGATACGTTACAAAATGTTTGGATGGACTGTTGCTCAACACTGAGTACAATGCATAAACATGTATACATACATAATATATAACGATGCAGGACTCATGGTAAGATCTATTTGCAGCTTTATTGAAGTTAGAGTGGTCGTACAGGCAGGGTCAGACAGGAGCAAACAGGAATCACAAGGAACAGGCAGAATCGTGGTCAGAATACAGGCAATGGTCAAAGGCAGGCAGATATCAATCACGGAACAGGATAACAAGGCAAGGGTCAAAGGCGGGAACAGGAACAGACAGGAAAACAGGATAAACACAGGATAATGCTTGGAATTGACACACAGGGTAATCAAGACTTCGCCCTGAGGTGGTGTGAGTGAAAGTCCTTTATAGTCCTGGTAATGAGCTGCAGCTGGGTGTGGTGATTAGTGTGGAGTGTGTGAATGTTTCTGGCAGAGAGGATGATGGGGAATGTAGTCCGGGAAGAGACAGGAACAGACGGTGATCATAACATAACGCCCCCCTCCCGGAAGGCGCGTCCTTGTGGCGTAAAAGGAACAGCTAGGGAGGGGGTGTGGGTGCATTGGGGAAACCAGGAACTCGGGCAGCCACCGTGGGTCAGGTGCCACGGGCAGCCATGGCGGGTCAGGTGCCACGGGTAGTCAGGGCGGGTCAGGAGCCTCGGGCGACCACAGCAGGTCAGGTGGCTTGGGCAGCCATAACAGTTCGGAGGCAGTGGACGGCAGTAGCCGGGCAGTGTCCCCACCCACAAAGTTTTTGGGGAATTCAACGGAGTCCGTGGCGGGTTCATAAGCAAGGAGCCAGCAGGGCAAGGCTTGGATGCTTGGGCAGAGCAAGAAAGACCTCTGGAGTGGTCTCCGGACTCACAGCGGGCTCTGGGAAGGCCTCTGAGCCTTGCAGAATGAAAGAAGCCTTCTTGCTCCTCTTCCTCCTCTTACGTGGATGAGGCGGCGGTTCTGTGTTCACCTCCTCTGTGGATGCTGCAGTGAGCTCACGGGCTGAAGCGGACTCTGGAGCGGACCCACTGGCTGGAGCGGATTCAGGAACAGACTCATTGGCTGGAGCGGGCTCTGGAGCGGACTCAACGGCTGGAACGACCCCTTTGTTCACTGACACTGAAGTGGGCAGCCATCTTGCCCGTGGGCACTGGTGAAACGGCCATCTTGTCCAACACATACAGAGAGCTTGAGTACGTTGCAATCTGCGAACTTGAATGCGTTGCAATCGGCGAACATGAGTCCATAGCAACCGGCGAACTTGAGTGCGTTGCAACCAGCTGGCTTGAGTGCGAAGCGGACGGCTGGCTTGCATGCGAGGCGGCCGGCGGACTTGAGTGCGAGGCGGCCGGCGGGCTAGGATGCGAAGCAGCTGGCAGAGTCTTGGGAATGCCAGCCGCTCATGCTGAAATCAGCGGTGAATCAGCCTCACTGGAACACAACCCTCTCCGCTCCCAGACTGATCTAGAGACCTGACGTTGCTCTGGGCGATCAGCGGAGACATGACGTGGCTCACAGAGATTGACTGTGACTTGACTTGATTCAGGATACGCAGTACTGACTTGACTTGGTGTTGTGGTGATGGTGGCCGCCATTTTGTGAGTGTCCTTAGGCACGGCGGTCATTACGGGATTCAGTGAGATGTCGCATTTCTCCGCGACACCCACAGTAAACAGAGAACCAGCAGACAACAAAGCATAGTCCATAAAGCTGCTAAATGATGAACTCGGTCCCTCTCGTCTTAATTTACTCTGGAGAGGTCGGTTGACGCCATCACAAAAAAAGTCAATCAATGCACAGTCAGGCAGATCAGAGAAGTAAGCAATGTCCAAATATTCCTTCACATATTCCTCTAACGATCGTGTGCCCTGCGTACTCCACAATAACAATTGTGTCATGTTCATACCGGACAAATGCACTCCGGGAAAGCTGCTGGATCGTGGTGGGGCGAAGTCTTCTGTAACGAATCGACGGGACTCAGGCAGGGATCCATATGCAAAGCTTTATTGAAAGGTAAGCGTGGTCGTACAGGCATGGTCAAACAGGAGCAAACAAGGTCAGCAGGGGATAGGCAGAATCGTAGTCAAGGTGCAGGCAGAAAGCATTCACAGTCCAGGAAACAATCATAAGAATCATAGATCATAAACGGACAAGGACGAGAACAGACAGACAGACAGGGAATAAACGCTCGGAATTGTAACATGAGTTAGCAAGACTTTGCGGTGAGGTGGTGTGAGTGAAAGTCCTTTATGAGCTGCAGCTGGGTGTGGTGATTAGTGTGGAGTGTGTGAATGTGACTAGCAGAGAGGATGATGGGGAATGTAGTCCGGGAAGAGACAGGAACAGACGGTGATCATAACAAATATACACAATAACCCTGAGTAAACAGATGCGTTTCAATTGCATTTTAAAGGTGGATGAGCTACAATTTCACTGAGATGCTGGGAGAGGGATTTCCAGTATCTAGGGGCTGAGACACTAAAACACCCAATGAAGAACTGTTAACAACCATTAATAAACTGTCTCTGGAGGGCAACTAAATATTGTGGTGCGAGACCATTAAAAGCATTAAAAAATGGTAATTAGAATTTTTGTTCTGTGTGTGATAAGCAACCGGGAGCCAGTGCCGGAGTGATATGTGCTGACTCTTTTGTGTCTTTGTTGGGAATTACATCATTAACAATTTACTAACTGAAGAATATGATGAGTCATGCTCCCTGCATAATAATGCTTCAAAATAATCTGTTACTTTACACTGTAGTGTTGTTGATGCAAACAGTGACTTGTCAAATGCTGAAGTACATATGTTATATGGCTCCATCCGGACACAGATGCAGTGAGTGAGGCCTGTGTGTGTTTGTGTGTTGCAGTTTAATTTTGTGGGCCGGATCTTGGGCCCGCGGGGGCTCACAGCCAAGCAGCTGGAGGCAGAGACAGGATGTAAGATCATGGTGAGAGGGAAAGGCTCCATGAGGGACAAGAAGAAGGTAAGATCTACAAACACGCACATATACATATACTAACATTCACTAACACACACTAGCACACATATTCATGAAGACAGGGAGTGTCTTTTTTTCACTTAATAATAAGTATAGAGTAACAAAACACTTGAATAATTTGCAATATATTAGTTTATAGTTAATTTATAATTTATAAACTCTACATCATTAATGCATTAATATGCTGTATACATATAGTGAGTTCTTCATTCATTATTTACAAACTGTTCTATTTGTATCCTTTGAGAACAACTTGTTAACCATAGCTAACTTATTTAAAGTGTTTTAAACCAGTAGTTGTTAATAGTTAATCCTACCTTTATTAGACGTTAATAGTACACTCTAAAAAAAATGCTGGGTTAAAAACAACCCAAGTTGGGTTGAAAATGGACAAACCCAGCGGTTGGGTTAAATGTTTGCCAAAACTGCTGGGTAGTTTTATTTAACTCAATTATTGTTTAAAAATTACTGTATGGCTGGCTTAAAATATGGTCCCAAAGTATGTTGGAAATTAAAAATCAGTCACATAATTACTAGAGGTAAAAAACTTATTTATTAATAAGAAATTTAAAATGTTTATTGATTAATCATTATTTATTAAACGTATTAATAAATGTTAATTTCCATCATATTTTGGGTTCATTTTAAGTAAGCAATATAGTAATTTTTAAACAATAATTGAGTTAAATAAAATTACCAAGCATGTTGAGCAAACATTTAACCCAATCGCTGGGTTTGTCTATTTTCAACCCAACTTGGGTTGTTTTTAACCCAGCATTTTTAGAGTGTAGGTGTTCCTAAAGTGTTTACAAATATATTAAGCATAAATGTGATTCAATTTGCTTTATACATAAACATTTCTTTACTGTTAATCAATTAATAACTTTTAAATGTTTTCATGATCCATGTATGTGTGTATATAAAAATGTAATCTCATTGATCAAATTTCAAAATTCAATAAAATCTATGAGTGATTCCATAGATTAAATAAGAATTTATTAAACATTTGGACATCTGTGAAGATGTTATTAAATAATAATAATTTGTTGAAGTGACAATGAAAGACAAACTCACTATTTGTACATAGCCTATTAATATAGCGACTACAATTTATGAACTATAAATTAACTATAAACAAACAGTTTGCAAATTATTTATAAGAACATTATTACTGTACCCTTATTATAAAGTGTTACCCTTTTTGTCATAACTGCCATTTATTGCTGGCAGTAAATATTTCTTAATGAGTTTTTATCATTAAAATGTAACTTTTTAAATATTATATTATATTATATTATATTATATTATATTAATTATATTATATTATATTATATTATATTATATTATATTATAATATAATATAATATAATATAATATAATATAATATAATATAATATAATATAATATAATATAATATAATATAATATAATATAATATAATATAATATAATATAATATAATATAATATAATATAATATATATCCTTATTACAATTGTTATGTACTTCTCTTACATCACCGATGGTCATAATTCTTTCAATTTTAACCGTATAATATTACACTGCCAGTTGGCGAGTTTTCATTTTGGACCCCTGAGACAGACATAAAGCATGCATGAACAATCACGACAGACTCGCAATCACACCAGATGGAGGAATCTGATTGGCTGATTTTGCGCACAATCTTCACACATCCATATGCTTAAGCATATTGTTCATTTTTAACATGCACTCAAAATTCACTCAGTCAGCAACTGTGGCTCGACGTCTGTCCAGATGACAGATACGACGGTGTGATCGGACGAGTTGTACGTACATACGCACGGTTTGTTCGAGAGTAAACTAGCCCGGTCCAGTCCGCACTGCCCAACTGAGATACTTTGCAGGGAATAACAAGCCCTCCCCTTGCTCCTGAGAGCCCTGGGCAGGTGTTCAAACATTGTCCTTGGCCTCAGATGAGTGGGGGCTGGATCCTGTGGCCCTGCCAGGGCTCCTCTCCCAGTCAAACCCCAGTCAATGTACGACACGCTGGGCCAACGACGCCGGGGCGGAGGGGGTCACGGGACGGTCTGGAAGCACGGGGTCACATTCACTGTCCATCATTAACACTTGAGCAAACACACATGTTCATTCGAACACAAACACACAGTTTATTATCATTGGGATTATTGGCATTTTTGGGAGCAAAGCACAGTACGCCTGCAGATGTGCGCAATCACACGCTTGTCCGTCTCACATATGTATCTGATCTGGAGGCACATTTGTGTTTCCATTAGTTGGGCAGGACCCATATTTGGACAAGTGCTGGAAGCGGATAGTTATCCGAGCCCATCCCGTGTGACCGCGAGGAGGATCCAGAGGAAAATAAAACAAGTGAAAGCGCTGTTGTCATCTCGATCGCTTCATGCACATCTGGATCGGCTCTGCATCCTGTCAGAGCGCAGCTGGTCGTCCGCGTATCGGATCTCAGCTGTGTGCGCGTGCGTGTGTGCGCGGACCGCCAATGGCCCCTTTCTGATAGTACGACCCGCTCGACGTCGACGGGGTCAGCTGAAGCTCTTGTGCAAACATTCGCATGTGTGTTTAAAGGTTCTGCAGTCTTTGCTCTTCCAGTCTCAAGCTGCTTTGGTAGACAGCGGAAAATCTCGTGCCTGTGTCCTTTGTTTCTCATGATCTCTTTACCTCCTACCTTGCGTCTGTCAGTCACACACATCACGAGTAAACGGGAACGTCTAATGTAACACTTCACGTCAATGGTAACATTGCTTAATGCAGTAACTAACAGGAAATAACATTAAACAGGACTTTTAAAGGATTAGTTCACTTCAGAATTAAAATCTCCTGATAATTTGCTCACCCCCATGTCATCCAAGATGTTCATGTCTTTCTTTCTTCAGTCGAAAAGAAATTAAGGTTTTTGAGGAAACACTGCAGGATTTTTATCCATATAGTGGACTTCAGTGGGGTTCAACAGGTTGAAGGTCCAAATTGTAGTTTCAGTGCAGCTTCAAAGGGCTTTACATGATCCCAGATGAGGAATAAGGGCCTTATCTAGCAAAACAATTGGCCAAAAAAAAAAAAAAAAAAATATATATATATATATATATATATATATATACAGTTAGATTGATTTCTGAAGGATCATGTGACACTGAAGACTGGAGTAATGATGCTGAAAATTCAGCTTTGCCAACACGAGAATAAATTACTTTGTGAAATATATTCAAATAGAAAAAAAGTTATTTTAAATTGTAATAATTTTTCACAATATTACTGTTTTTACTGTATTTTTAATTAAATAAATTAAGCCTTCTTGAGCAGACAAAACTTCTTTTAAAAACATTAAAAATCTTAGCGATCCCAAACTTTTGAGCGGTAGTGTATTTTCCAAACACAAATGCTCGTCTTGCACTGCTCTGCAATGCCGAAACTTCACTTATGACCTTTCCAACATGATTATGTAATGCATGGTGCAACGCAGAGCAGTGCAAGATGACGGTTTGTGGTTAAAAAGTACATAATTTTACTTTTTTTTTTAGAAAATTAAGGATCATTTCTCTAGATAAGACCCCTATTCCTCGTCTGGGATCATGTAGAGCTCTTTGAAGCTGCACTGAAACTGACATTTGGACCTTCAACCCGTTGAACCCCAGTGAAGTCCACTATATGGAGAAAAATCCTGGAACGTTTTCCTCAAATATTTTTTTCGACTGAAGAAAGAAAGACATGAACATCTTGGATGACATGGGGGTGAGTAAATTATCAGGAAATTTTAATTCTGAAGTGAACTGATCCTATAAGGCATTAATTAATTTTGGTTAATGTTGGTTTCTACATACATTACCTTTCAAATGTTTGTAGTCAGTACGTTTTCTCAACAGTATGAAATGAATACTTTTATTCAGCAAGGATGCATTAAATAGACAATAGTGACAATAAAGACATTTATAATGTTACAAAAGATTTCTATTTCAAGTAAATGCTGTTCTTTTGAACTTTCTATTCATCAATGAAAAACAAAAATACAAAATTCTACAAAAATATTCTTTCAACATTGATAATCATTAGAAATGTTTGTTGAGCAGCAAATCTGTATATTAGAATGATTTCTGAAAGATCGTGTGACACTGAAGACTGCAGTAATGATACAGTTTTTACTTTATTTTTTATCTAATAAATTCAGCCTTGGTAAGCATAAATATTTCAAAAATATATTTAAAAAAAATCTTGCTTGGCTAAATTGTTGTTGTAAAATATACCTAATGCAAAAACTAATGCATGTTAACACATTCATCCTTATTGTAAAGTGTTAGCAGAATAATTGTAATATCTACAGACCAACCCTACTAATAGAACACTTTTTAGAAATAAAAAAAAAACAAACATTTCATTTATAAATGGATTGTTATTGTCTGATACTGATCTGAACTGATCTCAAAGCGACCAAACCTCAGAATTAATCAGCTGCTGTTAGTTTCACTTTAGCTGTGTGTGCGTGCGTGTGCGTGTGCGTGTGCGTATGAAACATGACATGAAGGACAAGGATGTTTGCCTGAGACAGGAATAATCTAATCAATTGCATGTATAAGCCAGTAATCCGTGTGAATCTGCATCCTCCACAGAGCGCCGCAGATTTCTCCAGAAACAGAGTGCGTGTCATTCATCTACACATCCGTTGAGTGTTAAACTTTAGCCTGTAATGCGTCTCACTAGTTTGTGCTTCTGATATGATGCCTCAAATAATGCTTTTGAGGTTAAGGAGAGGTGTTACTACACCTTTATGAAGGTAATCATCTCTTTTGAGATTCAAAATAGCCATGAATTCTGATTAAAGACTTTTGTTCTAAGCAACATATTCATTGCAAGTATTTCATTAAATTATAGTTCATGTTTTACCAGTGCAATTCCTTTTAGAGAGCTCTTAAAAGCATGCGTACTTATGTTTCACGTCAAAACACATCAAAAGGAAAGTCACTAGTGAAAGGTTTGCTACTGCATTCTTGTGACATTTTTGTCATTGAATAGCTTTCTCCAGGTATGGCAGAGATATATATGAACAGTAATTCCACAGGCAGTTAATGTCTATTAGGATCATTATTATTGGTGTGGAGGAGATTTTCTCTCTGACTGCTCCTGTAGTTCATGGACTCAAAATTGTTGCAACCGCAGCTTTCAACAGCTTAATCTCATGGGATACCTTGAGCATTTTCCAATGTTAAAACACAATGTCAGATTGTGCATGGCCTTTAAATATAATTTAGTTCTGTCTAACCCTCTCCTAAAGCACAACTTTGATGTAAAGGAAAGGGACAAGTGGCAGAACAGCATTCATATACTGACGTACTGTATCCACATTCAGCTCTCACCTTCAACTAACGCTCCCACTGTAAAGCAGAAACGACTAAACATGTCATTGACAGTCGCACACACACACGCACGCACCATTTAAAAAAGAAGAACAGATTTATATACATTAAAAAAATCGCTAATTTCATCCTTCAAAACAAAGGCATGGGATTCAAAGAAAAAGTTGTGCACACTAAATAAACTGTAGATGAGCCAGGGTAGGTGGGGACTCTGACGCTGAAACACAAAGTTAATATGAAGCGTGTTGTCTTGCTGATGTAGTTGCCGTCATCTCTGTTCTGACTGGGCCTGTCAGAGAGACTCAGCTGCAGTGTTGGGCCCGCTGGCAATTACTGTTATTAGAGCTGTCACAATCACTTCAGCTTCATCCTCTCGCAGCGTCACTAAACAGACCTGCGTGTGTGTGACAGTACTTTATTTATGCGTCTTCTTCTCGCATTTTGCATACGTATTAAAGCGATTGTTCATGCACAGCCATGGTAGTAGGCTAGTTTAAACACATTAGCTATGTTTCCATTCAAAGTTGCGAATTTAACTTGTGCACAAATTTGGAATATCGTATAACACTCTTGCGATGTTTTTTATCCAGTGAGTCGAAGAGAACAATATCGTCACTTCCTGATAAACTGGCGCTAAATATCCACTGAAGCCACAGTATATAATAATTTTCATATATAATATATTACTTGCGCCTCAGAGTGAAACACAATAAACGTGGTCATGTTATCTTGCATTCAGATGCCTGGTGTGAGGAGCTTCTGGGAGGAAATTAGGCAACGAGAACGGTTCGCTGGTTGGTCCAGTTATGCCAATTTATTCAGTAAAAGTGTTTCCATCATAGTTTATGCTCATGTTTTCATATCACATAAAAAATGTATCCAACAGTTTTTATGTGCATTTTTAGAATTTATGCACATAAAAAATTATTTATATTATTTATTTTTGCGATATCCCAAAATGCGCATAAAAATAGTACAGTACAGTTTACTTGAAAAAAGCTTGGAAACAATTTTCACTCAGAAAGTAAATTTACAAATATTTGCCAAGTAAAAGCCTAAACATAATTATTAGTAACTTTAATTAGAAATGTTTAAGTTAAGTTTACTTGGGAATTCCCAGTAAATTTTATTGACTCTTTGTTTGTAAATTTGACTTAAGTAATGCTTATAAATTTATTATGGTTTATTGCATTTTTTACAAATGAGAACACCACTGAAAAAAACAATATGTAAAATTGACTTTTGCAAGTTTTTGCACACATATTTAAGTCAATTTTACATATGAAATTAAATAAACTCTACTTAACTAAGTTAAGTAAAATTAACAAAGAAATTAGATAATTTTAACATTGCCAGCATGCTAAAAGCCTGAGTAACTTCTACTTAGTTGAAGTTTTGCTTTAACAATACCCTTTCAAGTGTATGCTTTACTTAACTTTAACACCTAAGGAAGTAATACAATAGATATTGTGTAAACACCATATCCATATTTTCGAAGTATAATGTGGCACCTGAACACAAAGACCTCAATACTTGGTACACAATACACAATGACGGTAACATTCGATAATTTTTTTTTTTTTTTTTTGTGTGAATGTGCCAACTCCAAATGTCACAAAATGGCAAGTTACTAAACATAACCACAAAAGCAATGATAAAACATGTAAAAACAGCTTTAAAACTGTGAAAAATCAACCTAATTAATTATTCAAGGACCAGTGCATGATGGGAACACCAGTATCAGAAAAGATGAGTAGTTTTACTTAACTTTATATTGTTGATATTTACGCTTTAATTTCTACAAGCTTAAATTTAGTACTAATATAGAAATTACTTAGTTTTTTAAATTCTTGCCTGAACTAACTTTTTCATGTAAAAATTACATTTGTTTTTTCTGTAGTATTTACTTCACTATAAAATCATTTTTTACAGTGTAGGTGGATGGAAACATAGCTATTGTCACTACGGAAATGTTCAGTGCTTTGAGTTACCAGTGGATTTTTGTCTTAATTTAAATGGGTAATATTGTAAGCAATCACATTTTATTTATTTGTTCTTTTGATCTATTGTGATGAAAGATTATCACATTATAAAAGCAACTTTTAGAACTCAAAACTTTCCCCCCAGTCCAAAAGGTTTATTTTTTTAAGTTTAAGAAACGCAGCCCAGGTCATTTCAGTTTGAACATATTTCCAAATATGCAGGATTTACAGAAAAGCTATTTAAAAAAAGAAAAAAAGAAAACGTAATTGGACCCAGTCCCCGTTCAAATAGCAAGTCTCAAATCCAAGCAAGAGCTCTTCAGTTGATTCTGTAATAATATAGTGGTGAAACAGAATTGGCAATCGCTCTTGAAAACGGCAAAGGTTTCTATTTACAACTTATTTTGCAGTGGTGAGCAATGTAGCCAATCACAGACATAGCTGTTAATCTTTTGAATGCAATGGCCAATCAGAGGTGTTTAAGTTAGTCAGAATCCACTCACCACTGAAAACGCCAGAGTTTTTATTCAGTGTTGAGTTATGCAGGCTTGCGAAACTCTCATTAACAAACAAAGTGTAGAAACAATGATTTATTGTGCATTGTTATATAAATTATGACACTTTACTAACATTATAAGTGGACCTTGGGAACTACGATATGACCTCCCTAAACTCAGTTCAGTTAATATCTAAAGAAATGACTAACGAGGACACTAGAGATGACAAACTGCTAGTTTACATGGTTCAACTATATTAATTTATATTACACACTCTCTCGAGGAAATATCACTTATGACATTTATCCACACATCACTGAAATATCACTCTGGTAATGCTTTTACCATGTTCCTGAGAATTCTGTGTTTCTTGAACCTCATTTAGGAGAATACTATAAGGCCTTGGTTCCCTTTAGATGGAATTTCACAAGATTTCATTGTATTTGTAATGATAAATTATTAAAGTTATTGTAAATTATTGTTCAGTTACATTCAAATATCACGTTCATCACATGGTATCACATAAACTAGCTTTCTTTCGTGTTGCATTTATGTCTGCAAGTTACCATGCAGTATACTGATTAATAACACATTCATATGTAATTCATACTTAAAATGACATATTGCTTTTGTCCCTACTTCCATATCCAGCATCAGTCATACATGTGATAATACACAAAGATAAACAAGACTTTATGCAATCCTCAGAAATGAGGATGCACAGATGAACAGAAACTCCAGTGTGAGAGTACAACTGTGAACTGAAATATTGGTCTATGTGTTTGTCTGGCAGAAAATCCGATGAAATATCTCTGACATGGGTTGTGAACCTTTTTTCTTTTGTTCTTTAAATCCTCTAACAAGACGCTTTGATGTAACTATGCTTTTACACCAGCACCAAATCGTCTGGATTTGAGGGCAAAGCCCTCTGTCGTTCTCCTAAATCTGTCCTGAGAGAGACTGGTGTTTGGTATTCTCTGTGCTGTGTGCTGCTTGGTGGAGTTTTTCATAAGATTTGAAATATAGACACCATTTTTTTAGTGTTTTATTCATTAACATGGTTGACCCGAATCATTGCATCATCAAAACATGCTGATCCACGCAGTGTTACTCCTCTCTGACCATGTTTACATGCACATACATTTTTTGCCTAATATCAGAATTTGTTCAGATTGTCTGAGCAATAGCCATTTTGGCAAGTGCTCCAACATACGGTCCAGTTGTCAGTCTCGGCTTCAGTTCCTCCTCTCCCTTAACTTCCTATCTGTCCTACTACTGTCTTATCTAAATAAAGGTAAACAACTTTAAAAGAATTAGTTCATATTCTGGTTACGTAAGCAGTAACTTGATTTCCATAATCCAATTAAGCCAGTACGACAGCTGTCATAGTATTACTCTGAATTCAAAACACGAATGTAATTCTGAATGCTACGAGATGTCTATGAAAATTATAGGACATATTTTTGGGAGTTTTTGCAAACGTTAAAGCTAAATTGTGTAATGAATCACCAAACAGAATATTGAATTGTTTATTTGTTTGTTTTTTTCAAACAAATTTTGCTGACCCATCTGCAATTGGGTCACCGCCGCAAACTCACAACATTGGTTGAGCTAACGTTGCCATGTTAGACAAAACAAAGCAATGTTTTGATGAGTCACGGTGTTACAATTTTCATGGAAATCAACTTACAAATGGTTTACTTATAGCTGTCACTACACATTAATCTGTAATATGAGAATGTTTAAACATCAGCTAAATTACACATTTCAGCCTTCAAAGAAATGAACATAAATCAATATACAGATGGCTGAAAGCACTGCAAGAATCTCATGACCTACATTTACAATTCATTGTATTTTTCTGTGCTGTTGTCAAGGACATGAATGAGAATTAATGAGTTGATTAAATTACTGTGAACTGTGATGTAAATTATTGTACTACTAACACTGAATTGAAATCGCAAGAGCAACCTTAAAGGGATAGTTCACCCAAAAATGAAAATGTCATTTACTCACCCTAAAGTTGTTCCAAACATGAATGAAGAACATGGGTAACCAAACAGTTGATGGACCCTTTGACTAACATAGTATGGAAAAAAATACTATGAAAGTACACTTGTGTCCATCAGTTGTTTGGTATTCTTCAAAATAACTTCCTTTGTGTTCAGCAGAAGAAAGAAATTCATACAGGTTTGGAACAACTTGAGGGTGAGTAAATTAAGTGAACTATCCCCAAAGGATGAACCAGAATATACAGCTTAATTGGAAAATGATTTGTATGTAAAAATTATCGCTGTGGTGAAATGTATCTCATTACACTCCCCCTTTACTCATCTCTGTATGTGCTATCGTCCTCTCCCACCCGAGTCGTGATATTAGTTCCCAGAGCCTTCCACCGAGGGGTCGGTGCTCCTTCAGAGCGGCATTATTGCCTCGGTAAGGATTACAAAAGAGCAGGACAATGGATTTATGGACATTGATTACGCTACTGCCAGGCTACCGCACGGGCAGCTCAGAGACAGCGCACGAGGGGAGAGAGGTGTAAACAAAGGCCTAGTCGAGGGCCCCGCAGTTGGACATATTTCCTGCGTCCCGACGTTGAAGGAGCGTTACCTTGACTACCAGCCTGTCATTGACCGCCCTGCAGGGCCGCAGAAGGAACAGCCGTGGCCTGATGCGAGACAACCTGCCTGGACCGCGGGAAAAACAAGTGTCTCAGCTGTATCTTACCCTCAGACAGACTGACACATACATGCATATACACACCACTTCTGCTCCAGTCCCTTCTGGCTGTCTCTGCCCAGTGTTATTGACAGCATGGCTGTGGGTGGGTTGCTGTGCTGTGACAATCAGCCTCAGAAGATCAATTTTTAGCACTTGTCACAACTAAGAAAAGCCAAGTAAATCAGCCAAGCGAAACCAAGAGGCCGAACAATAAGAAAAAAAGGAAGTGACCTCATAACACCCGAGCACCTACGTCCTGAATGATAAATCATATAGAGTGTGTTGGGCGATATGCAACCCTGTTTCTCTCCTTCCTCTCTTCACACCGAACAACAATGGATTCTTAATGAAAATCAGCAGGCAGAACGCGGGAACACAGACGCCGATGCTGATTGCCATCAATTTCCCATTTGCAGTTAAGAAGAGAAAAAACAAGCACTGTTTGCATATCTGATTATTGCGTAAATCAGATCTTGATTTTTTTCCTTCTGAAATCCTACAGGAAAATGAGCAAAAAGGCAAAACAAGCCAAATGCAGACAAACAAAAGCGGTGGTGTAGGCAAAGTGTAACGAGCCCCTTCAACTGAATGTTTGCTGGGTTTCTATCAATTAAGCCCTCAGCAATCTTCACGCCTTTTAATCGAAAGTTTTTATGGTTTCTTGTCATACATTTTAGTTTTTAAAGCCCCTATATTTCTGCTCCACTAGCTGCACCAAACAAAACTGCATATTATTTTCTGAAGAAAATGTGAGTGATGCTTGCCTGTCCAAATTTGCCTGTCCACAATGCTAGGGTGTTGTGTTGTTGGTATTATTATGCAGTTGCTATAAGTCTACATTAATCCAGATTCGTTTAAAAATGCCGTTTTCATTTCAAAACGCTCTCCGTCCACACTAGCGTTTTCAAGCGTTTTCCAAAAGTTTCACATTTACACTAAAACGTTGGAAAGCACCAAATTGTTAAAATGTGTAAAACCTCATAAACAAAATGATACAGACGGAACAGATGGTCTAAAACTCAATTGCCCTCATGTTTTGCCACAGAACAGCGATTGCGAGTTAATGTGTTATCTTTGCAGGACTGTGATATGAAGAGTGTACAAAGAAACATATTTTTAGCGACAGTCAGTACGTTTACACGGACAACATTATTCTGATATTAACCTGATTAACACATTACTCTGATTAAGAAACAGCAATTTCTGATTACTTTAATCCGGCTAAAGTCATACTCGACAGTCTGTGTAAAGGGTCTGTTTTCGAGGGTCTAAGACGCCAGAGTAGTGAACACAACAGGTGTAACCATAGCAAAAATTATGCATTTTTTAAAATGAAAACACACTAGTGTAAATGGGGCCTAACACCATGTCTACACAAAAGACAATAGAAGCCATTATAATCAGTGATAATGTCTACAGTGGATGCGGCCACGACAAATTCCCGACAGTAAACAGATTCCCCGTTCTATTTCTGATGTAATCCAAGTGCTTTGCAACGGTTGGTCTGTAGCGTTCAGTGTAGACAGCTTTTAGCTGTCACGTCTGGTGTAGATACGGTGTAAGCCAGAACATAGTCAAAGGATAATTTAAGAAATTAGGCTAAGTGATGAAAAATGCAACTACAATAGCCTGTGACAGACTGTTACAGTGTCTTTAAATCCTGTAGTAGGACAGTCATTAACAAAAAGTCACATTTATGTGGCGGTGTCCGGGTTTTACACTGGATAATTAATAAAGCAGAGTAGTGACATGTAACCTGGCAAGTATCTTCATTCACTAACTTGCAACACAGACCGCCTTGCTAAAACACACATATGTGGAAGATGCGAAATGGATAAAAATAACTAAAAATATAAAATAGGAATGAATAAGCCCATTAATGGCATGTTTGAGTCATGCTCTTAACGAGCTATGTTTTATTTTCATATTGTGAATAATAAATGTGTAACATTTTAATTTGCTTGTTACACAATGGAGCCTAACTTATTGTAATAATTATTTGACGTTGCCTACTTTTAGTTTTATTCCTTTGCATCCTCACGTACTAAACTGCATTTGTTTTAAATGGTTTGCGTGCTGGAGGTACGCTATTACATCGTGTGCAGAGTGATGTTAACATTTAAGCTAGCTGGTGAGAGAAAATGGCACTATCAAAGAGTCTAAAGAGGAAAGTTGACAGCAAAAATAGGGCGTACAAAGAATAGAAAGACAACTATGTGTTCATCCTACCTGGTTTTGTGAAATGCAAAGCCGGTGTGTCTTATCTGCAAAGAAGTTGTCGCTGTTTGCAAAGAATATAATATTAGGGGCTGTTAACATGTCGCGTCTAAAAACGCATGGAAAGCGCGGCCGCACCTCTTTCCTTTCCAAAGTGCTATGCAACCATGAACTGTGCTCTCCAGACAGATCTATTTCAGAACCAGCCCCTATCAAAATAATCTGGCTGCGGGCACGGGCCAGATGTTATTGCTGGTGGGCCAGTTTTGGCCCGTGGGCCGCCTATTGCCGACCACTGGTGTAAAGTGTTCTGAGGTGTTGCTATACTGTTGCTACATGCTTTCTAGGTGATCACGTACTGGCCCCACTAATGTTTCCAAACAGGTTTCCATAACACTTCTACTGCTTCTCGTCTGCCATTGGTCTGACAAAACAGATAGCCATGCCCCAAACTCACTCCATTGGTTAAGCTGCTGTTGCTGTGTGCTGGTCTAGATTCTCAAACAAACAGCAATGTTTTGAAAGCACCTCAGAGCTACAATGTTTATATTTTTCAGTGAAATCAACCTACAAATGGCTTACTTATAGTTGTCTCTGTAAATTAAACTAAGTTAAAAGCATATTTAAAAAAAAAAAAGAAGCTTTGATTTCTGACTCACAGTCGGACGCTTGAGCAGTGATCTAGTTTTTGATTTGTTGCTCATGCTATTGTTGCCTCTCTCTGCTAGCTGCGAAGCTTTTGTCTCTGCCTGTCTTGAGACTGTATGAATTTTACGAGGTCTCTTTTATACACCCTCATCTCACAGGATGACATATACATGGCATCCTAACTTCTGCTTTGGTAGAACACAGTAGATCAAAGAAGCAGCTTCTCTGTTTCATTTTTACTTTCACATCCTCTCTGTGGTAGACTGTGTTTTTATTAGATTTGCAGTGGCATGTTGGTGTTATTTAGGTAACAAACTCCACAGCATGAGTGGGAGGTGAGACAAGCCCCAACTTCCTTCTTTGAACTTCATCATCTCCAAATACATGTAAAAAAAATATGTTGTAGCCAAGGGGTCAGGAATTATGTCCCAAATGATGCACCATACATTATGTACTCTACTGTCAAGTTTATTTAAAATGTATATCAACTTTATACATTTTGTCATCCAATATTGGAGTCTGATAGCCCCTCCCGCTCCACTACATAATTAAAGTGCAAGAAGTTTCCAAAGTTCCTTACTTCCTTTTTTCGGTTAATTAAGTGCATCATCTGATTTTTTTTTAAAGATTTATTTTTGGTGATTTATTATGATAGGACAGTATGTAGATGGAAAGCGAAGTGGGAGAGACAGAGGGGGATGGGATGTTGCCGAGCTGCCCATGAGGCCATCGGTGCCAACACCATCTGAGTATTTGTGCACTGTTTTTTTTTTTTTTTTTTGAATTCTCATTGTGAACACACTACTCACACTATTTATACTACAGATGTCATAGAATAGGTTTGTCTAGTTAGCTAGGTCCTGTTAGCCAATGCTGGTAGATGCCATAACTACACCACCAGGGAAAGAGCAAAAAGCATCTTTCTCCAATAATAGCCACTCAAAAGTAACAAAAAAAAAAAATTTTTGCAGAAGCAACAGGCAAATATCGCAAAAATGTATTATGTAAACAATTATTTAAACCCTTTCTGCACTTTCTTATAGGCCTCCTTGATTCTAGCAGTCAACATTGTACATACATTATCAGTGCATCTAAATTTTTTCCCTCTCTCTGTCCAGGAGGAACAAAACCGAGGCAAACCCAACTGGGAGCATCTGAATGAGGACCTCCATGTGCTCATCACGGTGGAGGACGCCCAGAACCGGGCTGAGATCAAGCTCAAGCGTGCAGTGGAGGAGGTTAACAAGCTACTCGTGCCTGCGGTGAGTGAAACTGCTCTCCTGCTTACATACTTCCTTTTTCTTCATTCCTGTTGCAAGACTCTTTTGAATATCACTCATAATGCTTATTTAGGCTCTCTGATGTCATATGTGTCAAAATGACAGGAAGTGGGCTTTTAAAGTTACATGCTAGGTTTTCAAACCATATTCACACAATAAATCGGCCCCTCCAAACATCAGTACAGGTTCTGTTCACAACCTGTGTGTGCATGAGAGACTTTATGGTGCGTCTCACTGCACTGTTTAAATACTCGTATAATTTGGTTTTTCATGCACTATATCATATTCAACTCTCTAAGTGCAAATATCATATAATCACCAGCACTTGCCCTTTAAAACCAATTATCACTGATTGCTTTGCGGTAATTTACTGCACACCAAAACAGAAACGTTCCAGACAGCTTCACTCTGCAAATAATGCTGTTTCAATTCACATAATTCATATTTGAAATGAATAAATAATTGCCATTATTGTGACATCATGCAACGAGCATCCACACTTCCCTGTCCACCAGACAAGCTGTTTTAATATTTGTTGTTTTTAATGGAATTTATTATCAAGTGATACCTATAATTTATAGTGAAGAAAAAAAAGAAAATATGCTTGCACTTCATTCAGTATTTGTATTGCTTGGGAATGTAACACTCTCAAACTGCTTGAATACACATTTCTCCACAAAAGTAACAATATTTGACATTGATCTTTGACTTGCTTTCAATCTGCTGGTTTTGATTGTACAAGTTACTCATTACATTTGCTTCACAAAGATGCAGTGCATGCCATGATGAAGATACGGCATCCTGTATCTGAGATATTCTGTGTTGATGTATTAGTAGCATTTCTGTATTAGTAATGTTCTTATATTAGTAACAGTAATGTCATGTGTGAATCTTTGCGTGTACACAGCCCTTTAAACATTTTCCTCTTTCGTTTCCTTTCTTTTTGGTGTCACTTGATGAGTGGGAAGTGAAACATTTTCCAAAGCTCTCCTGAAAAACGGGAAGTGCCGGTGTGTTTGAGTAGTCAGTCACTTGGAACATTCTCTAAGAGCTAACCATTGCATCATTGTCATTTAACTCTGTATGAAAGGGTTGGAAGAACTGGGTCAAGTCAGCCTGTATGGGCATAAATTAAGATATTTTAAGGTAGAACAACAGGCAACTGAAATACTGTAGCTCTGTTTTTAACCCGCCAAGCTTAGCAGCATTTTAAGGCATCATAGACAAACACCCAACCAAAAGATGTTCCATATATATATACTTGTATTTAATTAAGCGCTTAAAATAGAGAGTTTGGTTAAATCCAACTGGACTGCTTCACCCACAATTTATGGACATTTTATTAGACAAGGGAACAACTGTTTGGATACATTTATAGACAGTAAACTAATTATTGTTATATAGCTCAGTCTTATTGTTTGAATCTCATTTTCTTGATTTTCCGCGAGTAACATGCTTTACCATGCCTCAGAGAAAAACACTATTTTGTGAAGTAGCTAATATAGCATAATCAGATGCAGCTTTATTTTTAGTAACAGTAATACAGCATTTTCTCCATCATACAATACGTTTTAACAATAATTGCATGACATTTATCAACACAAGCCATCCAGCATTTAATATGATATTCTAAAATCTTACTGCAGTGTGTAACAGTGTCTCACAGCAGCCGCCGATCGAACGCACAGAGTAACGTTATAACATTTTCAACACACTCAAATGTATCTAATATGATAAACAGAGCTGTTTTACCCCACATACACTTGACCGGAAGAATCGGAAGCGGCGACTGTGGCATAATAAAAGTTCCACTACTCTCTCATTTTATGCACACTCGTCTCTCATTAGCATTCGCTCCAGCGGCCTCGTTCAAAACCCTGCATCATACTACAGTAACGTTGATAATCTTATCCATGGACATGAGTCCTGTCCCAATTCTTTTCCACCGGCTGTGAGGTGAAGACCACATCTCCCATGATTCCGCACTCAACCTCGGTGTCATCAAGCTACGCCTTTGTTTTGAATAGGCGACTTCTAGTGGCGAAAAACTACATATTGTGCCTTTGAGGTAATCCATTTTTCTTGCGTGTTACTTTAGTATTCGTGTGATGTGTATGAATGACCATAAAGAAAGATGCTGCCTATGTAGAGCATTGCATGTCAATCACTTGGTGTTTAGGAACCTGCCTTAGGTATGTAGTTGGTATACTGCAAATAAGCCCTAATGCACCTGATTATTCACAGCAAATATTGTATTGTATTGTATATAGATTCCAGAAACTTTCATTGAATTGTTCTCTAACTCTAGTGTTTTAGGATTGTTATGTTAAGTCAAGTCATGTGATGAAGTAAGTAAGAAAGGAAGGAAGTGCATTGATGCCACAGTCATTAGTTAATACAGTATGAACCATTGTAGACACATTCCGAGGCTCTGCCAGTCTGCTAACAACTACTGCATGACCAGTGAGTCCTGCCTCAGTGATTTCATTAGCTATGGAGCTTTAATGAAGAACACGACTGCTCAGGATTCAGATGCTCACTGCTTACTCTGTTCATGTTGCATTGTTACAAAATCATAGTATCCATAGTTCCTCATTAAATAGTTATCAGTGCAGGACTTCACCGCAAACCATGAGACTGGGCTTTGCTCACAAGTGACGTCATGCATGAACATTTGTAAAAATTACAGCTTGTGTTTTTATGGTCAGTCTAGCCTAATCTAACCTAAGGTTTTATTTTTATTTTGCCTGTGATTTAAATCTGGTAGTCTACAAATGTTGTACTGGTATGAATTTTTAAGCGTACACTTTAAAAAATGCTGGGTTAAAAACAACCCAAACTGGGTTGAAATGGACAAACCCAGCGATTGGCTTAAATGTTTGCCCAATGTGCTGGGCAGTTTTAACTCAACTATTGTTTAATAATTACTATATGTCTGGCTTAAAATGAACCCAAAATAGGTTGGAAATTAAAATCATCCACACATAATTACTGGAGGCCACAATAATATTTAAACGGTGAATAAGCAATTTAATCAATATTTATTGTTTAATTATTATTCATTAAACTTATTAATACATGTTCATTTATTAAACATATTAGTAAATGCTAATTTCCAATATACTTTGGGTTCATTTTAAGCGAGCAATAGAGTCATTTTTAAACAATAGTTGACTTAAATAAAACTATCCAGCAGGTTGGACAAACATTTAACACAGTATTTTTTAGAGTGTATGATTGTTTCTTCCTTTTTGTCATAAATTTTGCTTATGATGTGGCTTCCTTTGCAGTATTAAGACTATGAGGCTTATAACTGTATCAATTATGGTATTTTTGGCCTTAGTTGTGGTATAGTGGTTAGCATTTGTGCTTGTGACATACAAGAGCTACTGGCTCACACCCTGGTTCATGTCCTGATCCCATTCCCCTTCTTGCTCAATAAACTGTTAATTCCAAGCTCATAAAAACTTTAGTTATCACCAAAGTGGTTTACTGGTTTGGAGTTTTTATTTTAAGCCATTTTTGTTTTCAGATGTATTGTCAATCACAGTGTTCTTAAAACGTGACGACTGACAGTGCTAGCTGAAGACTTTCATGTCAGTTTACAGAAAGAAGAGTATATTATATGGCCACCGGAGGAAAGATTATATGTTATTGCTTCAGTTGGCTGTCATGGCAACTGCCAACACCTTCAATAAGCTCAGTGAGAACAGTCACGCCTCCCCAATCAGTGGACCTACTCTTTGGGCCTCAGAGTGGACACAGACTACAGCTACTACTGTGACATCGGCATAACATTTAACCTGATCTTCCATCTAAGAGTAATTCCTTTGTGTGGCAACTAACCCTCAGACGGCCCGCAGAGAGGCCGACCCTTCCTTATCAATCCCAGCCCCGCTAATGCTGTGTATGATGTCCAACAGTACCCTCCCACATCCCATGGTAAAATCCATTAACACATCTGTGTTTGCCTACAGGGACTCTTCTCAGTCAAATAGATGGAGAGAGGGATTTTTTCTTTTCTGTTTGCACTAAGATAACAGCCACTAGTGTTCTGCTCCAACTTCTGTAAAGATCTTTATAATCCCTGCTGAAATTTGCATGCTGATTGATCGCATCTTATGGCATTTGAGCTGTAAGCTCTGTTCTTCACATCGGTGTTTGTTGGAAGCGTCCTCTACAATTGCGTCTAATGCATTTTCGACTACCTCTGGAAGTGGTCGAAAGTGGTCAAGCTCAGAACGATTTACAACCCATTTACACCTGTATTTAGTGTCATCCATTTGTGATCTGATTGACCAAAACGCATCTTAACACCAGGTGTAAACAGTTAAAAATTTCCATATGAAACTATTGTATGACTTCATATGTGTCAGGCCATTCCCACAGTGAATACAGTCACATTTTAATGCACGTCAGGGGGTCGCTTTCTGGACTTTGCGGACTACCTTCCAGAGAAAGCAAGCAACCAAGGCACATTATAGCAGCACACCAGCAGTCGTCAGCTTGGCTTCTCAGAGTCATCTATTTTAAATCATCATCATTATCTACATCACCACCATTGCTCTCATCATCATAATCAGCAGCACTGGCAGTAGTGGCAGCAGTTGGTGTGGTGCATGCAGGAAGCCAATGACCAGCAGGATACTGCTAACACAGTCAAAAGCAATTATCATCAATGGCTTTGTGACAAATATATAAAAGCCTTCGCTTCACAATTGCATCTGATTGTGCTGACTGAGGCAAGGTCTCACCAGACTCCCCTGAGCTACTCTGTCTCTCATATACAGGAAGGAAAGCTCATTTACATATTACCAGTGGTAACATGCGGCTCTTTTCGCACAATGAAAGTGAATGGTGATGAGGGACTGTCAAACTGAAAAAGAATTGAAGAAAAAAAAGTACCATAACTGTAGTCCAAATAACATGTACACATTATTCCAAGTTTTTCTGAAGTCCCGCAATAGCTTTCTGTGAGGAAAATCTTGTCTTGCCATGATACATCTTGATGCACCATATTTAACTAAATGTGAATGTGAATGAGGCCCTGTTTACACCTGGTATTAAGATACGTTTTGGTCGATTGGATCAGAAGTAGACGAGGGAGACGCATTCTTGTTTACACCTGGTGTTTTAATCTCTCTTTTGTCCACTTTCAACAACTTCTGTCCTGATTTCTTCGAGGGGAGGGTCTATGCCTGGGTAAATCTATGGGCTTTTTCAGATCTTTCGATCTTAATGGATGAAATGGGCTCACGAAATTTACATATTACTGGAGATGACTGAAAAATACATAGAGAAGCAGCTTTCGTTTCTGCTCTGATTTCTGCAATGCCGAACGCTGTGATTGTGCGTTAGAAATCAGGAATAGTGAGAGAACATTGTGATTGGTACATTTTTCGTCTTCAAACCAGACTTGGGTCTTCAGCCGACAAAGTTTAAATCCTGTCTGGCTAACGCACTTCTCATAATGTTTACACATTAGGTCAGTAGGCGGAGAGTAGACGGTCATTTGTGGCTGTTCGAACACATTCGACCACATGAGCATCTACACTACGAAAGCAATCGTGTTTAATGCATTTTCGACTACCTCTGGAAGTGGTCGAAAGTGGACAAGCTCAAAACGATTTACACCCCATTTACACATTTAGTGTCACCCACTTGTGATCCAGTCGACCAAAACGCATCTTAACACCAGGTGTAAACAGGGCCTCAGATACGGTGGAGGAGGATCATTAAAAAATTCCCTTTTTTTTCCTTATGAAACTATTGTATGACTTCAGAGGATTTGAAATATAGCAAGAAGTTGCATGGATTACCAATGCTGCTTTTTGTCGTTTTTGGAGCTTGGTCACCATTCACTTTCATTGCATTGAAAAGGGCAGTGTCAACATTCTGCTTAACTTCCAGTGTTGTGTTCTTTTTGCAGAATGACACATCAGAGCTGTTGGCTAATGGGTACCCTGGTTTGGGTCTGACTTGGGTCAAGACCCTCTCCTAGAAAGTAATGGTTTAGTAATGGTAGTAATCTTGTATCTATTTCCTGTCTCCACTCCCTTATCCTACCAAAAAAAAAAAAAAATAAATAAAGTATAAAATGCTTGGAATGACATATGAGTGAGAAAATGACATAATTACAGAAAGGACAGACATTTTGTCCTATCCTAATGCTATGAGATACAAAAGGAGAATAATATATGAGCTCATAGACAAAACACTACTTGTTCCCAAGGCCCTGGGCAGTGACACTGGGGCAGTCACTGGTCACCACTGTGCCCTTGAGCAGAGAACTTTACATTACATTGCTTGAGCTGGACCTGTCTGTCTGTTTGGTGAGCTGTAAATGGCCAGGATATTGTTACTTCTGTATGCAGGAAGGAAGTCCTGTGAATCTACATGAGAGGGGGGTGATCTTTAAGGTAAACATGTACAAATTGCATGTTCCTAAAATATGTGCTACTCAAACTAAAGCTCTTAACCTCCTACATGTCACAGATAATTCATATTCCTGGAAAAGCAGACGTCTTGTGTCACTTCACTGTGAGTATTTTCAGCTCTGCTAATCTGAACTATGACACACAACTTTCAACGCCAAATTACATGCACACCCTGGAGAAAGCTAATTTCAGAAAGCATTTTAGGGCCTTTATTTAGAACATAAGCCGGTAGGCAGCATCTAAACCTGTGGTGAGGTGAAGCGCTTACTGCTATCTGTTATAGCTCTTAACGTTCTCACTCTGTTTCCCCACCCTGTGTTAGTGGTAGCTAGGCCTAAATGGTCATTGCTGAAGGGACTACTTTAATTAAAGTCCTGTCTGTCAGCCGCCCCTCCGTGGCTCCCAGCCTGAAGCCATGACAGATAGAGGCAGCTCTAATTGTCAGGGCTGGAGATAAAGTGAAATTTGAAATTGGGTGTGGAAGGACTACTACCACACAATGCACACACACATACACCTCCCTTTTTTGGCCCATGTGGTTGTCCAGCTGTGGTGTTGGAGAGGAGGGGAAGTTAAGTAAACAGTGAGGGCCAGCAGGGACCGAAGTACCCTAACCCCACCCTACCCATCACGGCTCACCCTGTCAATCAAGACTTCCTTCCTGGGCTGAGATACTGTAGTTCCAGCTTGTACCTGAATCCCAACGTTTTTGGTGTTTTTAGCTTTTATGGGAGTATGATTTTTGTATGTTTTGTTGTGGTTGCTTTAGGGGTGTCCAAACCTGCTTGTGGACAGCCACCTTCCCACAGAGTTTAGCTCCAACCTGGAAACATCCAGTAATCCTGGAAACTTTGTTTAGCTTGTTCAGTTGTGTTTGATTAGATTTAAACTCTACAGGAATGTGGCTGTCCAGGAGCAGGACTGGACACCCCTAGTTAAGAGTCGCAAATTTAAACAAACCCCTATCCCTAAGTATTAAACTTTGGTTTGTAATCCATCCCATGAAAAATACCTCAAGTCATGTGACTTGTTGAAGAGAGGTGTGCTATTACTTTTCTTAGATACAGTGGGTGAAAAAATATTGAAGGAAGGACCCCAACTATATTTCTGTCAGGACCATTATCATCAATAATTGACAATTAATTAGCACACAGTTTAGATTGGGGGTATGGTTCTGTTCTGGGGAAGAACAGGGAGTGCAGCGATAACCCCCTTAGGGTAAAACGAACAGAACCAACATAAAGATATTGCGATATAATTAATTTCCTTAATGCCTATAGTTTAATGTAACAACATAAAAAATGAGTCTTGATTCGAAGAGGTACATCAGAGGCCAAATCTTAACTGGACTAGAGGAGGAGCTAGGGATGGAGGAGAGTAAACAGCTCCTGAGTAACATGATAAAGCTGCTGATAATACTGAATGGACCAGAAAATATGGATGACACACACTCTTCCATTGTAGAATAGTAAAGCCGCCAATGTCCCAATATGGCGCTGATATCTTGTGCTGATTTGGGACCTGAGTCTGCGCAGTAGTGAGCATGAAGTGGAGTTACACGCTATTGTACTGCAGAACAACTCATTATATCGATGTGAAAAAAACAGTTATGGAAACGTAGAAATTAAAGTTAAAGCACCAATCTCTTCACGAAAATCCACAAAAAAGTGTTTTGGCACCTCACTGACTACTTAGCTCAGAAAAGCTGTCAATCACAGCTGCCGATCATGAGTTATTTTAAAAAAACAAACACTTGAACTTACATCAGTGTGATAAAAACTACATAAAATGACAGAAACTATCTTTAGAAAACATTATTTGAAGTGTAATTTAATTGTTTAGTTTCTCACGTCCCATTATATTACATGGCAAGTTTTATGACCTATACTGAGACTAACCACCAGGGGGGCGATCAAGACGTTTTGGCTTCACTTTTTAAGACTTGTGCGGCACGCTTGGAATAGACCTTATATATATATGGATACTGTGATTGGTGTCGTATTCCTATAGGTAGACGTGGATCAGCTGAGAGTCAGCTGATGCAAGCTTGACTAATGTGACCTGCCAGAACTAACGCTAAGCTTGAAAAAAAAAAAAAAAAAAATCCAGAATATCATACAGACATCAGGGTGGACTCTACTGACAAGGCCTGTAAGCAACATAGAAATCAACCAAAAACTAAGCAGAACACCCTAGACACTACCTAGAATTTTGGAAACTGCCCTCAGCATTCTTGCATCATGCCAGCAACTTTCTTTAACATGCAAACACCACTCACATTGCCTTATTAGCAGAAAATGTAAAAATCAAGTCATCAGACTTTTTGGATCTCGTTCTCGTGCCTATTCCTTCATACATATTCACATAATGCCAAAGCTTTGAGATTCTCAAACTCCTCTCGCCTAACTCACCTGCTGGCACACATGCTAACGATGGGATTGTGAGCTCCACAGATTGCGAGCGACTGCTAGGAGAAGCGTTTAAGAGCCGATATCTAGGCGGGGTATGCACAAGTTCTTTTTGGGGATTCCCGTGACGTGCTCAGCGAGCGTTAGTCACACATAAACGAATCTCTGCCTGCAAGATTGCACATGGACACCTTCACATCTTTGTAAGAATTCCTGAGTGGATGTAGAAGCAAAGGCGCTTTATGGGTGAGCAGAGCCAATGTTGCTGTTTGTGGCGGTGTTTTTTTTAGGAAGGCAGGAGAATGAAGGGCCCAGTGGTTTGTGGGAGGTTCCATCTGTTCCCTTCATGGCACAATAGGCTCCCTCTTGCATGACATGTTTTTCTGCCTCTCGCTGTTTCTCTGAGTGCTCAGCACTGGCGACAGAGAGAGAGATGTTGAATAGAGGCCATGTCTCTCTTCGCAGAAATAAGTGCGTGTTGCCGGCAAATCTCTTCATTTGTGTGCATGCGCATTCAGATCTATCGAGAAATGACTGCACATTTTTCCATATCTTTGTCTCTGCAGGTGCACATACTGCTTCCTTTTGTCCAAAGGTCTCCTTTCCATCAGTAATGTGACTTTGTATATGTCGATGGGTGTAACTCTGTGTGTGGCTACGGTGTACGTGTGAACGGCAGGGACTGCTCTGTGGTCACATGATTGAGTAGTCATCCATGTCTTTGAGGCTGAGAGAGCATCAAAAGGCTCTTTGTTTACAACTGGAGTGTGGAAATCCTGAGCGGGCTCTTTGGCCCTACAGGGTTGGATAATGCTCCCAGTGGGGCTCTCTCCCCTTCCCCTCCAGTCCAGCATCTTTTCTCTCCCTCTCATTCTGGTCTGTTATCTCTCTGTGTGTCCCTCCCTCAGTCTCTCATGATGTTATTGAGTAACACTTTGTTTTGGAGCTAGTGTTGGTACAGTTCGGTTGCACAGGGAATAAAGGCTAGTTGGGGTTCACGGGGCAGAGAGTGCATTGCCGTGGCAACTGTTTGAGAGGCCCCATCCTCAAAGGAGAGCACCGGGTCATGTGACTGTACTACAGAGGGGCTTAAATCATTCACCCACCTCCCCTGCTTTCAGATTTTCAGCTACTTTAAATAACAAACTCGCTCATACATGATACCAGATGGAATCTGCAGACTTTTTCACATCTTCTGCAAAAAAATTGGAGGGGAAATATGTGGAATTGCACTGAATTGATTTAAATGGATTAAACTTTTAAAAAATGCTATTTAAAAGTTTTTGTTTGTTTGTTTGTTTATTTGCACATCCTGGCCAACCATACAGAGCAACACTGACACAGCCAATGCCATGAGTTTTAAATGGGACCCTTTGTCCAGTTAATTGCAGATGGGAGGAGTGTATTAACCTGTTTGATGACACTAGTGGCCCTGAAATTACACACATCACCTTTAATAAATGAACATGCAAGAGCCATATTTGTTCTCTTGGTAACACTTTATTTCAGGGTATTTTAACTAGTTGCTTATTAGCATGCTTATTACTAGAATATTGGCTGTTTATTAGTACTCATTAAGCACATAATAATGCCTTATTCTACATTCTTAATCCTACCCAATACCTAAACCTTACTAACTATTAAAGGATCAGTTCACTTCAGAATTACAATTTCCTGATAATTTACTCACCTCCATGTCATCCAAGATGTTCATGTCTTTCTTTCTTCAGTCGAAAGGAGATAAAGATTTTTGAGGAATACGTTACAGGATTTTTCTCCATATAGTGGACTTCAACTGGGTTTCAACGGGTTGAAGGTCCAAATGTCAGTTTCAGCTTCAGAGAGCTCTACATGATCCCAGATCTGTCATTTTCTTAAAAAAAAAATGTATATACTTTTTAACCACAAATGCTCATCTTGAACTGCTCTGTCATGTGCCACACATTACGTAATCACGTTGGAAAGGTCATGCGTGACGTAGGCGAAAGTAGAGATCCAGTGTCTACAAAGCGAACGTTCAAAGATAGAGGGTGCATTCACACTTGTAGGTTCGTTTGGTTCATTTGGTCCGGACCAAAGAAGAAAAAAAAAATTTAGTCCTGGTCTGATTAGCGTTCAGATTAGCAATTTTATCACCGAACCAAAATATACCGAAACCTTAAGGCATACTACTAATTTACAGAACAGCCAAAACAATGCTGTGTGCTGTGGTAAATGCCCTCGTTGTGTGTGTGTAGCCTGCATATGATGGTATTTTGGCCAGCTGGGAACTCGTGAAGAGCTTATAAAATGTGTAAAGGAGTCAAAACAGCGACGGGAATTCATCCGTCACACACAAATGATCTAATGCGTGGAGATGTGCGTCTGATGCCTGTGATGGGCAAACTCACGACTATGACAAGAAAAACCGACATGCGTGAGGATTCTGTCCTTTTTGGGTCTCGTCTTCCTGTTTTTGGTTCGTTTACATGTCTTTGGTCGGTGTTGCGTTCATATATCATTCGAACCGCACCAGAGTTCGTTTGGATGCGGACCGAGACCCATCTTTTCAGCAGTCTCGGTCCGCTTGTTTGGTGCGCACCAGGGTTCGGATGGCAGCGTTCACATATGTTCAAATGAACCGCACTAACCAAGCAATCGCACCAGGGTTCATTTTAATCGAACCAAACATGCCAAGTTTGAACCAACTAAGTCACCGATCTTTTAATAAGCAGTAAATTAGGAGTTTAATACTAAAGTATTAATACTTAATACTAGAGTATTACGTTCTCTTTTATGAGTGACAGATTTTCCTGTGAATTCTGCAGCAAGAAAAACGGGGTTCTGGAATGTAAAGATTGGTTTAACTCCAGCCCTAAAAACTTGCTTGTCTCGAACAGAGCTGGGGAGCCGGGGGCGGAGAAATACTTGTGCTGTGTCGTTGAGCAATGTAATAATGTTTCATTACATTGCCCTTTACATCTAAATATATAAAACTATGCGCACGACAGAGACCCAGCATGCGAGAGAGCAAGTGAATCAACGGTTTTAGTTTCAGTTTATCTCTGAAAAGGACAGATGAGAGTACTGGCTGTTTATGCAAGCTGCCGGTTCGCTAGAATCACTCCCGGTACTGTGAACAGCAAAACAAAAGCGCCGCACCTCCTGCACAAACACCGGGACACGCAATGTTTTTTAGACTGGTTATAGGCAGGTAAACAACACATAGTAGCGTTATGTCACTGTTCATTTCTCAAGTCTGTGGAAAGTCGGTCTGAGAACAGGCTCTCGCTCCAGAACACGAACCATTCTGGTGGAGAAGGGGTATGTGTGCACCCACTTATTTATACTCAAATCACTTTGTCCCTCTCCCTGCTACCTCTCTCTCCCTTCCCAGGAATGAGAGCGTAATCCCTGAGTAAATAGAGGGATAGAGTAAAGATGCAGACTCCATGGCCGTTCAGAAATCTATGCAGCTTCTCTGCTCCGCCGAGCTCCAATAGAACAGCTGCCTCCCTCGGGCACCACGGAAACGAAATGTCACGAGCGAAATAAAGGCTCCCGTTCTGAACGTGTACCTTCTGTCAGCAAACGCCACTTTCCCCAACACTGCACTTAGTCTTTAATGCACTGCTTGACTTTGCCAAAGCTGGGTGGCCTTTTCTTCGGAGAAAACGCTGAATTCATTTGTGTGTTGCCATCTCCGGAACCTTTTCCTTTCAATCTTTGGCTTCCCTTCACTGCTACAAGGGAAAAGAATGAATATGATACAATATGATTGTTGATCGTGAAAGGGTATGTGAAAGATTGGCCTTTATAATTCTCTGGTTTGATTCTTAAGAATGCCTTGAGGCCAATGCCAACAGAGACCAAAGAAAAAATGATTCAAATGAAGACATGTTGAAGATTTTGAATATGATTTGGAGCGTTTGGAAATGTTAAGCCTATAGTGAGACATTTATTTTACAGTGTCAACAAATGCCTCGATCGTATTTATTCTAAGCTGGAGACATTGCTCTCAATCTTATTGCTTTCTAAGAGAACCAAATATGACATTAACTCTTTCCCCACCTGCGTTTTTGATAATTTAAACATTTTAATTTTCATGGCCCCCCGAATATTTTGCTGCATGAATATCTGAACATGCAATATATCAAAAGAAAGAACAGAGCCTCTGCTTTTAAACAAAACAAATCTATTTTATTCTAGCTTCATGCATTCCTTTTTATCAACACATAATTTGTGGGTACGTTTCATTAAAAAAAGCAACATTTGGAGCAAAAAGCTGAGAAAATTGCATTTTTGTCAAAGACCATGCTTGGATCGGATTCAGAACGATGATCAAAACGTAGATGACACCCCCAAATCTTCACAGTCCTATACCTCTTCCTGGGTCGACATTTAATTCTGTAAAGTTTTGATTTATATGCTGTTTAATGTTGATGAACGCGTTATTTTACATTTGCTTACATATTGCTTATTTCTGCTTCTTGATCCTGAGATTCAGTCCTCTTTCAGAAGATGCATAATAGCACCCCCTACAGTATAATAGTGAAAACACAAAAAGCTGGACAATTATGTCAACTGGGAAGTCTACAGGAACTAAGTTGTGATTTTTCTCAACATGTCCCTTATGCCTGGTTCAGACTACATGATTTTAGCCCAATTTTGCCACAATCTGATTGATGTAGGAGGGCCTCGTGGGGATTCATAACAGACTTTTTTCAAGAGTTCTGTCACATGTGTGACACTGGCCAATAGGAGTACAGAAGCGCCTTCCTGCATGCTTTTAAACATGCTGAAACGAAAGAGAGACAATGATATAATTTTTGCTTGGAGGAATTTTAAAATGAAGGAAATGTTTGTGGAGCTAAGGCAACAATACTCCTGCGTTTATAATGTTTATAAAGATATAAAGATGTTTTATAAAGATAAATTAAACATATGTTACTTCAGTTCTCTGTGGAGGAAATCCAAATATACATGCAATCTAGATATGTGTCCACATTTGGGATTTTCTGATGGCAAGACAGAACAAAACGCGCTGCTAGCCATTGTTTGTTTACGTTCACGGCTCCTCCTGTCAGTCGATAGTCCCGCCTCCTTCATGACTGCACGCACAGGGTTAAAGACGGCAAGCGATGAATGGTCAGGGAGTAACATGTAGTATGACATGTTTGTAGAGTCAAAATCATATAATCTGACACAGTGACTAATTTCGTAACAGCCAAAAATATTGTGTAGACTGAGCCCGGCATTATCAAGTTGTTCAAGTTGGTTTATTACTCCTGCAGAATACCAGATCATTAGTCGGTGGTTCTGATTGAGCTTAACAATGCTCTTCATTCAGACGAGAAGATCCTTCTTCTCATGCCGATGTTTAGAATTTGCATGCAGCCTGAAGATGAATAATACAAGAACACATGCATTTTTAAAGGGCAAAATTACTCAAATCTGTTTTTCAGACAGTCTGGGACAACGCAGATGCTCTGTGGGAGCTGCTTTGCTGGAGGATGAGAAAATTCTGTGTGATGTTGAGGAGCACTTTCACTCGATCTCTCTTTCTGACGCTTTTTTTAAATTCCCCCGTCATGTTTTTGACTTTGTGACCAGCCTTTTTGTTGCAGTCCTCATTTTTTCACATGTTGTGAGAGATCAAAGCTGCCTTTTATATGAATAGAGATAAGAGGGTTGTATTGTTATGGAGAGATGGCTAGTTGCAGGGTTACCGGGTAAGAATGTGTGTTTTGGAGAAGGAAAGAAAATGTGTGTGTGTGTGTGTGTATTAAACAATCAAAGTTTCTCAACGATAAAGTGAGTCTTGGTGAGCTCTCTCTCTCTTTCTCAGTCTCTGTGTGCCGTCTCCTCAGTTCAAAGCCAGTTTGATGTATGAGACTTCCTCCTCCTCCTAATTGCACCTCTTTAATTCCAATGAGGAGGATGCCTACGCTCTGACAGCTAATCACTGACACGGCCCGCTTTACTCGGCAGTTGGGTGTACTTGTCTGGAAACTTCATGTCAGTTTCAACTGCGTGTGTGTGTTTAGACACGTGTGCATACATGTGCGCTGCCTTGCATTGTTTGCGCTAGAATCTCAGACTCTTGCTGTGCTAAACTGGCACAACAGCTGGTAAGACACCGTAACGTTTCAGACATCTGCTCTAATGTACTCAGGTAATATCTGGCTCGCCATTAAGGGGACTTAAGTGGTTTGTTTTCTCTGATAAGTGTGCAATAAAAAGATTTCAATATGATCTGAAATATTTCTCATCATATTCTTCCAAGACCAAATTATCTGAGCTATGCCACGACATTAATGTAATATAAAATCTAAATTCATCCTATTTATTTCCTTTAGGCAAATTCCTGTTATTGTTGTATGCAACTCGTTGGTACACATCATTTCTAATTTAAACATTTGTCTTTGGAATCTTTTATCAAAGCAAATCGGCTCATGTGACAAATCCCTCTTACTTATCACCCCCTCCCCTCCCCTCTTCTGCGTATCGATTCTGATTCTTATCGATTCCTAATTTCAATTCCAATAAGGGTATGCTCGTGATGCCATAGTCGGCTGTTGTGACTGCCGTTACGCCCACTGAGTGGCACAAAGACTGAGTGGCAGCATTAGTTTTCAGCATGAATGGCGCAAAAAACACAAAACACATCTAAAACGGGAAAGAGCTTTGAGATTGACTTTACAAATAGATTTGACAAAAAATCTGAGGTATATTTTTACAGACTGTCAAAAGCTACAGAAAAAAGAAGCAAATGGATCGATGCAATTCACAGAAACAACTGGACTGACAGCGAAACTTGGATTTGCAGTTATCATTTTGTGTAAAACTGTTGGATTTTGGGGTAAAATGACAACTCATTTTAATGAGATGACAAACTGACAACTAAATATTTATATTCTGTATAAATAGTTTTTTTTTAAATAAACCCTGACAAAAACGATACAAGTTTTAGGGCTGGATGATTTGACAATATATATATAACACTGATATAAGTGATTACGCGGATTTAAACCTACCGATATTGTATTTATATAAAGCTTTCACAGTTAGATTTGCTTTATGTTTTTCCCTGGCATTGAAATCAGGCACATATAAATGTAAGGAAACACAATTCCTGGCTGCATGTCAATATCCATGGATTAGATTTCTTTGAAAAGTTGTTAGGAACAATATTGAGCCCAAACTTTAGTGTAATCGTTTGGTTTACTCACGTTTTTGCCGTTTCCCCTATTAAATCCAGTCATGCAGCAGGTTCTTTTGCCACTCAGTCCAGCTGAGGAAGTGTGTTCCTGCGGGAAAGTGATGTCAATGCATACTGTCAATAAGGTAAAACAAAAACTTAGATATCATTCATATTTATTCTAAGTCTTATTGCAAAACATGTCATTGTAGCTGAATACCATGAACAAAAATCAACAGACTAAAGAACACTTACACAAGGAACTTTTGCCTATGGTTAAAAAAATACTATAACAAAAACAACTAGCCTAACTAATATACATTTTTATAAAATGTAAGCATTATAAAAGACAAGTAAACACTCAATAATTAAAAAAGAACAAATAAACAAATTGCACAAATAAATACAACTGAACTTTACTGCACTTTATGCATAAAATATAGGCTACATTACAAATATAATTACAAAAGTTATTCAGTCAAATAGAGCAAGTGAATGTTCTTTTTATCAACTGTAGTTTGATTAACGTTATTATAGAGACGGCAGCAGGAATATTAGCTGCTGTGTCACTTTAAGAGCTGCACATATCCAATATATGAGAAGCGGCTTTCTGTGTGCTCGTATCGATGTGCACGCAGCACAGAAAACAGCGCATCCTCTTGCGCTTGAATGGTTTAAAATCACATTAAAATGCACACAGGAGCCAATAAGCAGAATCGAAATAATAATAATAATAATTTGGTACATTTGTATATCACTTTTCTGTGTACTCAAAGGGATTTAAAATGCACGAAATGCATGTTTCTTCTCGAATCACCGGTTCTTGAAAACTCCATTCTAAAATGGAACCGGTTCTCGATACCCATCCCTGGCCCCACCCTATAAATTTTCGCATTGAATGTCCTGTTTTACTCATAAATACATCTGAGTAATTAAAATGAGTAGGAAACAGCATTTCACATTGACTTTAAAAAGGGCTGTTATTATTTATTTTTCCTGAAGTCTACTTACTGTATATTAGTCAAGGTTTTTTAAAGGATTAGTCCAATTTTAAATAAAATTTTCCTTATAATTTACTCACCCCCATGTCATCCAAGATGTTCATGTCTTTCTTTCGTCAGTCGAAAAAAATGTAAGGTTTTTGATGAAAACATTCCAGGATTATTCTCCTTATAGTGGACTTCAATGGCCTCCAAACGGTTGAAGGTCAAAATTACAGTTTCAGTGCAGCTTCAAAGAGCTTTAAACGATACCAGATGAGAAATGAGGGTCTTATCTAGCGAAATGATGTTTAAACTTTATAAACACAAATTAATGCCTTGCACGTGCTTCCGCTTTCCGTATTCTTCAAAAAGCTTATGCTGTATGTCCTACGCCTTCCCTATTCTACTTGCAGAAAAAAACAAAGAGAATAGGGAAGGCGTAGTACATACAGAGTGAGAGTTTTGACGAATACGTAGAATATTGTATAAGTAGAATATCGTTTAAAGCCCTTTGAAGCTGCACTGACTCTGTCATTTTGACCTTCAACCGTCTGGAGTCCATTGAAGTCCACTATATGGAGAACAATCCTGGAATGTTTTCATCAAAAACCTTCATTTCTTTTCGACTGAAAAAATAAAGACATGAACATCTTGGATGACATGGGGGTGAGTAAATTATCAGGAACATTTTATTTAAAAGTAAACTAATCCTTTAATTTAGTTTTACATGACATGCTACACTCTTGTTGACCCTTAGAATTAAACAGATAATTTTTGCTACTGTAAAGGTGAATTATATGTGCATCAATGTGCTTATAGTTGACATCAATACTGTGATGTTTTTTTTATCTGATTTTTACGGCTTCAGTAGAGGGTATAATGGAATTAGTAGGGAGTTTTGCATTATCAACATATATCAAGTATATATCATATCAAGTATCCTTGCATAGTGCTTTAAACTCTTTTATTTTCTTTTTGTTTAAAATGAAAATCATGTTCTCCAAGTGTTCTCTCATAAGTGTAAGTTGCCCTTTCACTGTCCTTCACAGTCCAGTAAACGACGGAAATGTTTAGCTTGATTTCATGTTTGTTTTTCCAGGCAAGACTGGTTGATTAAAATGACAAATTATAAATAGGAGTTTTAAATATTACAGCTAATACTACACTTGATTGAGGAGCGCATCACATTACCTGTCATCTTGTACCTTTATTACACGTTCAAATCATGCGAACAGGATTGAAGTGAATTAACATTCTGGGGCCGGTTGCATAAATCTATTTAAGACTAGTCTTACAAGTTAGTCGCCTATTTTTTTTCTTTAAGACTGGTATTTACTTTTTAAGTCGGTTGCATAAAATTTTAGATTGGTCTAATTTGAGACAAAAAAGTAAGACTGGTTCCCCCTTGGCTAACTTTCTCTTACAATCTATGTTGCCATAGAAACAAACTGTCAAAAGAAAAATATGCTCTAGATTCACAAAAGTGGCCCAACTTTGTCTTGCGATATGGCAAATTTTAATCTTTGGTTTTATGAAAGGGCAATAAGAAGAGAAAGAGTTTTCAAAGACCGTTCAAACCCATTGGAAGTACTTTGTGAAAAGGAACTGCTGGAGAAACTAAGATTTCCAAGACATACAATACAAGAACTAGCAATTGACTTGGCGGAGCATCTGAGGCCTGAAACTTCAAGAAATTTTAGCATCCCTCCACTGCTACAAGTATGTCTAGCTCTACGTTTCTTTGCCACAGGATGTTTTATAAATGCAGCTGCAGACTTAATTGGGGTACATAAGTCTACAGCATCAAGAATTATTCATCGGGTTGCTCATGCACTGTCAGGCAGACTTCCACTTTATCCGACTGATGTCTCTACCTTGAACAAGGTGAAGGCAGATTTTTTCAACATTGCTGGATTTCCAAATGTTGTAGGAGCCATTGATGGAACACACATTAGGATTCAAGCACCTTCAACTCATGAGCCATTGTTTGTTAATAGGAAAGGCTACCACAGTATTAATGTGCAGGCAATTTGTGATGCCAAACTGAGAGTGCTCAACTGTGTCGCTCGTTGGCCAGGATCAACCCATGACTCAAGAATTTTAGTGAATTCCCAAATTCATGATGCATTTGAGAGAGGAGAATTGCAGGGTGTGCTCTTGGGTGACTCTGGTTATCCACTAAAACCCTGGCTTCTAACACCCTTCTTGAACCCAGTCAGTGTGCCTCAAACTCGGTACAACACAGCCCATGCCAAAACAAGAAATGTTATTGAAAGGTGTTTTGGAGTCCTGAAACGAAGGTTTCATTGTCTGCATGCAGAGCTCAAAATGAAACCAGAAAGAGTCTGCAACATAATCTGTGCATGTGTTGTTTTGCACAACATGGCAAGGTAATAAGTTTTTAACTGTAATTAAAACACCTAGCTACATATTCCCCAATGATTATAAATTACATGAGTAAAAGATCACTTTCCTTTTAATAGAAATCTTGCACTCCCAGACATGGAGGATGACCAAATTTTTGAAGAACCCACTTTGGAGATCGCAGAGGCAGGAGATGAAGATGGAACTGGGCGTTACATTCGACAAATGATTGTAGAAAACATTTTCTCAGTTTGACTGAGAAAAATGGAAGAATTGATAACTTTTAAATGAATTGGACATATTATAATTTATTCATTGAGAATCAATACACAATATTTGATGCATAGTATCAGTAAAAACAGCTGAAATACTATATAATCTTTAAATTACAACTACATTAACTTTCACTAAAATACTTAAAATCTCTTAAATATATCTAAAGATTCTGTATGTAAACATAAGAAGTAAATTCAAAATTAAATAACTGGAATTATTAAATACAATTATTTGACTAGTTCTTGGACAATGGTCGTTGAGATCTATAGTTCATGTCCAAGTTTTTGTAGCTCCAACTTTAGCTTAGTTTTTTCTAATTCTAGTTTTTCTATTTCTAATTTTAGTTTAGTCTCTTCCAGTGTTAATATTTCATATTGCTTTTCAAGTATATTGTTCATGGTTATCTTGCTTGTAGTGTCTTTCTGTGTGTCTGTGTCTGAGCCATGTCCCACAGGTGCCATTTGGGTGCTGTCCAAATCATCTTCTTTACAAAAAAACAAACAAACAAACAAAAACAACAACATTAGCAAAATTAGAAAGTTTTGTTGTACTTTTTCTTCTGCAAAAATGCACTACATACTGCATACTACTTACTACATACTAAAGTTCACTTGTAGTTCACTAATTTTAGAAAAAAAAAACTTTTTACACACACGTTTACTTAGCTATCTAAATGGAGACACTGCATAAACTTCTTTTGTTTTTAGAAATAGATAGTTAAACATGTTATAACTATATAACCCACACCCTAAATCTACCCATCACAGAAAATGTTCTGCATTTTTACAAATTACATTTTTTTTATAGCCTATATTGACAAAAAAATAATATAGACCTATTGACAAAAGTAGTCTTTGATTATATAACCTATAATCTGAAAACACTGTCCTCAGCAAATAGTGATTGCATAAGCACTAACGTTACAATGGCATTACAAGCTACTTTCCCTGATCTGTGTCCACTTATTATTTTAAACACTGTTAATCTGTTTTTAACTTAAAAACTACATCATTGTAAGGAATAATAGAGGATTAACTAACTTGGTAACTTATAACTCGCGGTTTAAAGACTGTAAGCATAACTTTACCTTCGCTTTGTGTTGTTTGGTCCTGGCTCGTCACAGGCGCTTCATTGTTTTCAGGGACCAATGTTAAAATCACCTCGCAGTCTACTAGACGGTAAAAATTGGTACTCAACCCAAAACAATAGTACAGTTTTTTTTTTTTTTTAAATCAAGCAAAAACAATAACTATCGAAACATTGTTACTCACGAGACTGTTGAAGCGGAACTGATGCGACAGCGGTATCCTCCCCCGCTGCAGGTAACGTCCGCCCGGATACTCCGCTCCCTCCCCCGGGGATTCCCCAAAACATCGGAGATTCCTCTCCATATATTTCAATTATCATTTCCGTTGTCCTTTTCAATTTAGGATTTGGTCCCCCACCTGTTGCAGGGTTTTTTCGCTTGAATATTTCCTTTTTGCCTCTTGGACCATATGTTTAAATCGTTTCTGAACGTCTTTGACGGATCGCGAGACAGACGGGTTTACGCTGTTAACTTTTTCAGTTATTGTTGTCCACGCCTTGTTTTTTTTGCTATTGGCATTGTAGTCGCTAAATTTATTCATTAAAGTGGATTTGGAAGCATTGTATTCCTCCAAAATACAAATATTTTCAGCGAAGGAAAATTGTGACGAGCGCCCACTGTCGGCCATTTTGTTTAAGTTGTTCAGCGTCTTATTTTTCCCACAAAGCAATGCAATATAGACAGTCTTACTTAAGACTGCTGTGTGCTTATTTTATGCAACGATCTTTCTTCAGTGACTTTAGTTAGTCAGACTATTTCTAAGCCATTATCTTAAGACTGTGTCTATGTTTATGCAACCGGCCCCTGATTTGTCTACTGAATTGAGTGTGTCGAAGCAGACTGCACGACTGTGTGTGTGAACACTGTCTTCTAATACTCCCTATACATTATGTCTGCTTAGTGTGTTACTGTTGTTTATGGGCACAGAACAGATGAGGATTTTATTCGACAGAGCCTGCATTTGTATGCGCACATAAGCAGAGTTTTGGCACCAGGGACACTTGCACTACTTCCCTCTCTCAATGCCAATTATCATAAAACCTCATGTGCAGTAAACTTTCTTAAGACTGTAAGCTTTGCGCTCTCCCACAGGTTTGCAGCTGAATTGTTGCATGTTCACATACTGCCTCTCTAAACGCACAAGTGTACATATACAGGCCTATCTCTCTTCCTCTCTTTCTCTCCCAGGCCATTGTGACCCTGAGTACTTTCCCTCACATCCAGGAAAGGCTACTTCCCTGCCTCTTACCGAAATAACCTGTAGTCTAATTTTAACCTGCGGGTTTTCAGACAAAGAATAGAGATCTTAGTGATCTTAGCAGTCATTTACGTGGCTAAATTTACCCTGCAGTTTTAGTGGAGGTTGCAAATGTCAATTAAGCATAACTGATCTATTCACAGTGTGATTTAGGCACTAAAAAAAAATTGTTTTTTTGTTTTTTTTTGACTGTGTACCATGGTAGTACTGTAGTGGGTTTTTTTTGTTTTGTTTTGTTTTGTTTTGTTTTGTTTTGTTTGTTTGTTTGTTTTTCCTGATGAAAAGGAACTGTGGAAATACCTGTACCATCAAATGTAACATGGTACTTCCGAAAATACCATGGTAAATGTCAAAAAAAAAAAAAAACTTAGTAGTAATCATGGTTCTTTTTGGTACTTTTTTGAAAGTCTAGATATGTACCATGATATTCTTGGAAGTATTTTGTATTACCATGTAAGTACCATGGTACATTCAGTAGCACTGTACACTTCAAAAGTTTTGGGTCGGTAAGATTTTTACAGTGGTATTTTATGCTCACCAAGGCTGCATTATTTTGATACAACAAAAAAAAAATACAGTTAAACTGTAATATTGTGAAATATTACAGTTAAACTGTAATATTGTGAAATATTATTAGAACTTAAAATAACAGTTTTTGGATATATTACCATGATAATGTATTGTGTTTTGTTTTAAAAATAATAATAATGTGGCAGAGCTGTAGTACAGTGATGGTTTTACACAATAATATTCTGTCTGGTGGTACTTTGAAATATACCGTGAAATTAGCATGATACATGTTCAACATAATGTGGTACAATTATAGTACTTGGCAGTACCATAGTACTTTTTGGTACTTTTTTGTAAGTAGGAATTTTTTTAGATATGTGCCATGGGTATTCTGGGGGTTCCTTGGAGAACAATATAAATACCATGGTATATAAATATGGTAACCGTTCAGTTCGCATAACCTGATATTGCTAAGTTCAACATGTTCCTGGGTCAACATTTTTGTTGATCCTGGAACAACATTCAAATCAATCATCAGATTTGAGGGACAAGTTTACAGATTATGTCAAGTTTAGGCTTAAAATCATGAATTGGTGCTTCTGCATCAGTGTTATTCATCTATCATTTCCCTCTGATTTTAGGATAACTTATGGGTAGGGTTAGGTTTAGGGGTAGGAATAGGGTTGTTCCAGAATCAACAAAATATGTTGACCCAGGAACGCATCTAACTCAGCAATATCAGGACGTGTGTTCAGTAACGTAGTACCTCCACAGTAAAGGTATGGACAGTCTCTTGTTCTTCCGTCTGTTTGTGTCGGTATATGATGTTCTCAATTCATTTTTTTCTCAATTAACAAGTGCTGCTCATATTCGACAAGCCAATTACAAGAGGTACGACAATAGGCTCAACATAAATATTGGATTAAGCTGTAATTATTCTCATAAAGCAGTTTTAATCTTCACAATGACTGTAAGTAGTGTATATCTGTGAGTGAGTGTGTGTGTGTAAGCGTGTGAAAGCAAACAGGAAATGTGTTATTTCTCAATAAACGCAGCTCTGGTTGTCCTGGGTCTAACATGTGTGCAGCTGCGAAACAGTCAAACTCGCAGCTCATGCCATGAGATTGGGGCGGGGCTATCTGTTTGACCGACCAATGGAAGGCAGGGGGAGTGTTTGGGAAATCTGTCAGCTTATTCAGTGTAAACATGTTGATGTAAGTTTTCACATCAAGATCATGATTATTTCCGAATTTCATAGTTTTGTAGGTGGTTAATTGATTTGCATGTAAATGCTTAAAAGGGCTGACTTTTGATAGTTTTTTCAAGTTTGTTCTACTTTCAGTGACATCACATATTTGTGAAGTTTATCTCTGGAAAGAGTCTCTGAGGAAGAGAGTTGTAGTGCTGAGGGATGTGGGGAGATAAATCAGCGGGTTCCGGTTCGGCGTAAAGGGACAGGACGGACCGTGGAGAGGATGAGGTGTGGCTGGAAGCCAAGCCTCCCTGTTTGTGTTTTGTAAAAGAGCAGCTGTGCGCGCCGCGAGTGGAACGCGTTCTTACTAGCATCCGGTTTCCACTCGCCAGGTCCTCCCGTCCTCGTTTGGCCAGTTATCGCACCCCCTGTCCTTCAGTCTTCCCATTCGACCAATGACCGTCTGAATCACGTTTGACAGGTTCGGTGTTCGTCCTTGGCCTCGAGAAATGGCTACTAATAAGATAAAGCGTGTAATAGAATAAAGCACTGGAAAGAATAAAATTGGATCATATTTTGTGTTGTTAGAGAGAAAGCAATCACTTGAGTGGTTTGCGAGAGAGCGGGAAGTTGGATGCGTGTCCACCTTGCAGATGACAGTAGGAACAAAGAAGAGAAAAGAGAGAATGACCTTCAGACAAGAGCTACTCTCAATCCAACACACACATAACAATTCCATCAATCTAAGTTCAGATAGAAAAACACCTGCCGGGAGAAACACACATGTAGAGGAGGAGAGAGTCATGTGTGTTTTCCTGACACAAAGACTTTAGAAAACTAGGAAGCAATATAATCCTGATGGCACATTCACACCAAGAATGATAACTATAATGATAAAGATATAGAGTCCACACCACAACTACATTGATAACAGCACAGAGAAACAATATCACTGGAATCACTTTCAAACCTTTTCCCCCCAGTTGAATGATAAAAACAATAACAGCCAATCAGAATCCACCACACTTTTAAGAACTTGAGCATTTAAGTCAGGCCTTGAGTCAGTATTGATCCCAGAATGCACGGCAGACCAGTCAGGAGGAATGTCGATTATATGTAAAAGATATTATGTAAGGGATAATGTACATCCAGCCGTTGTTATCTCAGAATAAACCCTGACAGGGTGATCCGGAGGGGTCTTGAATCAGGCTGAAGGGGTTTATTCTGAGATAACAACCGGCTGGATGTACATTATCCCGCTTATTACATGGCTACTTGCCACATAAGTAAATAATTAGACACAAAATATTTTATTAGCTCTTTAAATTCAAATCTTCCGCGGAGACGCTGGAGAGAGCAGTTGCTAGCTCGGCAAGTTCAAACTAGACGGACATTTAAGAGATACGGTACAGTCACACCACTTATTAAACCGCATTTCGCCACATAAATAATTATGGGGATCAGAGATATTGATCTGAGATTGCACTGTTTTAAAATCATACCTGTTTGCTATCTTATAATCCAACAGTGTACAAAACAACAGTCACAAAATGGCAGCAGCTGCGTTTGTATGAAACGAGAGAGAGCGAATCCATGATACTGGATGACTTAATTAAATAACTGTACTCAAAATATTGATTTGATTACATTTTAATGTTTTATTAGCTCACCAAACGCAAAACTTCAATGAAGAAAAAACATTCCTAGCAAGTTTATAATGCTGTAGTAGACTTCAGAAACCCGGAGGAGCCTGTGTTATCTGTTTTCAGCGGATGTTATCGGGGAACAACATTCCACTAGATGACCTGATTGACCAATCAGAATCAAGTATTCCACAGAGCCGTGTAATAATTGTTTATAACACATATACGCACACTGCCATTCAAAAGTTTAGGGTCAGTAAGAAGTGACAGTAAAGACTTTTATAGTACATTGTTACAAAAAAAAATAATCATATTTTAAATAAATGCTGTTCTTTTGAACTTTCTATTCATCGAAAAAAAAATTGAAAAAAAATGGGTAACACTTTATTTTAGTGTCATTGTCACATATGTTACAAATAGTTACTATAATAACTATAAATTAATGATAATTACATGCAACTAACCATAAACTAAACCAAACCCTTATCCTAACCCTAAAGTAAGTACATTAATTACTATTAGTAAGTACATTAATAGTCACTTAATATTACTCAGTTCTTAAATGTATAATTACAGTGTGACAAAGACACCTTAAAATAAAGTGCAACCGGGTCAATGACGTGACTGGTCTTTTTTTGTCCAAAGAACTTAATAATAATAAAAAACAAAGACATGACATCCTAAGTACATAAGGTAGTACAACTAGATCTCTTTTATTAAATACAAAAGGTTTTAATTATATTTTGCTACATTTAAAGCTTTTTAAGTGTCAAAAAGTCAGTCGGTTTAACCATCCAATGGCCAATACAGCCATTTCATATGTAATTAAAATATCTTAAAATGTAATAAATGTATTTTTATTCTGGCATGATTTTATAACCTCATATATCAACATAGTACAAAATGGTATTAAAATTATGTGTAGAAGTCGTTGCTTTGTTAGGAGATAGAATGTCCAGAAAAATGAATTTAATTTATGTAATTCGGAGTAACCAATATAAAGGGACCATTTTGGATCAAGTCATGCGGTCAATATCATGTGACAGGATGTGACATCATTCAGACACCTGCAAAGGACCACATGATTTCTTTTAACTATTTGAAAAATTCATGCTTTCACTTGATCATACACATGTCCCGAAACATCAGGTCATTTCGGTACAACCGCTGTAAAACATGGAAAATGTTGTAATATTTCAAAAACTTGTACTAAATATAAAATGTTTGGTTGTCCTTTTGTTAGCAAGCTAACTAGCTAGCTAGCCTGTTAACATTGTTTAAAAATATTGTCATTTGGAATAACCAAAAGTGTAATTTGGTAAAACTGAAATTTAAGTTAAACTGAATGACTTTTTTTGGTGACAAATTTTGTCCATATTGTAAAAAAATGACAAAAGCAGTGTTACTTGATTATAAAAAAAAACACAATCCCATTGTTAACACTTAATAAATCTTCAAAATTCAATTATATGTCCATGTTTTTTAGCACTTTTAAAAACCTTATTTGTCAGTGTCCCAACCAAATGTATTATGATTTCCACAGAAACATTAAGCTGAACATAAAACTTTTTGGTAACACTTTATTTTACAGTGTCCTTGTTACACATGTTACATGTAGTTACTGTAGTAATAACTACAAATTATGCATAATTACACCCTAAACCAACCTCTACTCCTAACCCTATAGTAAGTACATGTAGTTAATTATTATTATTGAGTACTTAAGTGTATAATTACACTGCATAACCAGCATTTTTAACACTAATAATAAGAAATGTTGGTAGCACTTTATTTTACAGTCCTGTTTCCCATGTACATACTATGTACTTATTGTAGTAATTACAATAACTGGGTAGTAACTAGGTACTAACCCCTAAACCTAACCTTAACCCATGTAGTTTCCTTATATTACCCAAAACTTTCTTAGGTAAGTACACTGTAAGTACATACAGTCCAACCCAAATGTTTGAGCAGCAAATTTTATTTATAAAAATGTACTATTTTATTCAATATTTGTGAGTACTATGTATTAGTATGTCTTTAAGAGTAATAATTTAATCAGTTGTAGGTTGAGTCTCCAGTGTGCTTCTCTGTTTGTGTTGCTGCCTATGAAGAACGCTCCGAATCCGTCAATTATGAGGATCCATTTCAGTTAGGATGCCACCTAAAGGGGCGTTCACACCGCCAGTGATTTGCGGTGACAGAGCAACCTGCAGTCATTCATTTTTAATGAGAGTTCAGGATTTCCAGCGAGATGAGCGACAACAACCGTTGGCGATGAAACAAAGTTAAGCAAATTTGTGTTCAACTTGATGCAAATGAACTGCGATACTGTTAATACACTGATACAGTTGAGTAGCAACCAAGAGCACAGACACGCAATGACCTCCAGTGGTTTAATCACTGTCAATGTGACCGCCCCTTCAGAAGGCAGCTGCCTATGGAGACTGTAGAAAGCAGGGCAGGTTTGGAGCTTGAGAGAGAGAGATGAAGGTGCAGACCTGACATGCCATGATGGAAAGTTGTAGGCTGGCAGGCATTGTGTTGTAAAGGTCATCGTGATCCCAGTCTGAATAGCTCCAGAGTGATTCCTCTTTATGCAAGCGGACTTTAAAAGCATTTTACATTGCCTGACCTGTCTCTCTGCCTGGATCCTGGAGTTTGTATCATAGCACTTCTCTGTAAAATCTCTGCTTTTAGGCACTTTTTATCATTTGTATTAATATCTTGGGTCATGCGATTACAATGGTCAGCGCTAAATATACAGTACCGTTCAAAAGTTTGGGGTCAGTATGTTATTAATACACTTAGGCCCCGTCCACACGGAGACACGTTTAGGTGTGTACGCAAACATTCTGTATCGTATAGGCGTTTCGTCCAGACGCCACATACTGCTCTGGCATGTATACTACATCGTTTTGAGCCGGTTTCGTGTGTACGCAGATATTTCTTGAGACGAGGGAAAAAAAGATCGGATAGGGAAAGATCTGTCTTCATGTGGATGGGGCCTTATTCAGCAAGGATGTATTAACAACACCGTTTTCAACTAAAAATGTAAAAAATGTTATGTATTTTAGTTGTTCATTTACACGACAATGGCATTTGGGGACCTGAAAATGCAAGCTTTTGAAAATAGGTTTCAAAGTGCAAGTTTTGAAAACGATACTGTTATCGTCTCTGTGTAAACTACAAAAACACGAGTTTGTGAAAACGTCATGGACATGCGTATGATGTGTAGGCACATAGTGTTCCTTTACAAAGTGACATCGCCATCTACTGGCCTGGCATGAATAATACAAAGTTTTTAGTCATTTTCGTGAATCCATATGTGAACGGGGATCATTTTTGACAACGTCGTCATCTGTACACAAAAAAACACAAAGGAAAGTACACAATTTTTGTAAAAAGAAAGTAGATCATAATTTTTAGTTCATCACTGTCATGTACTCTAAATTGATCGAAAGTGACTGTAAACACATTTATAAAGTTTAAATATTATATTAAATGCTTTCTTCTCATTAAAGGATTAGTTTCAAATAAAATTTTCCTGATAATTTACTCACCCCCATGTCATCCAAGATGTCCATGTAAAAAAGAGCTTGGAAGGCAATCATTTGTTTATATAAAGCATATACATTTACTTTTTTTTTCTCGAAAATTCACTAGATAAGACTCTTATTCTTCGTCTGGTATCATTTAAAGCCCTTTGAAGCTGCACTGAAACTGTAATTTGGACCTTCAACCGTTTGGAGGCCATTGAAGTCCACTATATGGAGAAAAATCCTGGAATGTTTTCATCAAAAACCTTAATTTATTTTTGACTGAAGAAAGAAAGAAATGGACATCTTGGATGACATGGGGGTGAGTAAATTATCAGGAAAATTTTATTGAAAGTGAACTAATCCTTTAAAGAATGGGTTTACTCCAAAATTTGAAGCAGCACACTGTTTCTAACATTGATAATAATAAGAAATATGTATGATTATTTCTGAAGGATCATGTTGACTGGCTGCTGAAAATTCAACTTTGCCACTGCAGGAATAAATTACTTTAGTAAAATACTTACTAAAGTAATCAAAAATACTTTAATTGCTTTAAAAAAATAATTAATTATTTTAAAACATATTCAAATTGAACAAAGTTATTTTAAATAGTCATAATATTTCACAATATTACTGTTTTACTGTATTTTTGGTCAAATAAATTATGGTGAGAAGAAGAGACTTCTTTTAAAAACATTTTAAAATCTTACCAACCCCAACTTTTGAACGGTAATGTAAAAGTAACAGTTTTTAATTGGATCACTCAAACCACATTTGGAAGTAGTCAAATGCATATGACAAGATTTGATAACAAGTACCTCAGCATCCAATCACTGTTCCAAAACAAAGGTTTTATGTTTTACCAGCTACATACGGCTTCAGAAGACAGCGACTGAAAGATGTGGAATAGCAGCAAGACTTCACAGGATATCGTACAGGAACATGCGAAGAACATGCTGAAGATCCGTTCATTCAGATGTCCGACTAAAATAACAGTTTTAGGCAACAGAGACAGTATAAGAGGAGGATAGGAGAAATCGAAATGCACAGTAGGCATCAGGCTGAAAAAAAACAAAGCAAAATTAGTCAGATCCCGATGGCCAAATAGTGAGAATTTGATTTAACCACCCCCGAGTGCTCTATATATTAAACTGAAATCAAGACCGCTGGCGCTGGCTTCGAGCGCTCGCACGCAGATACTCGCGCATTAACACGGCAGCTCTGGTGCAGAGAGAGGCCCTTTGTTCTGTCAGTGAGCAGCTCGGTGCACGACGGGAGCAGGAAAGGCCCACGGCAACGCCGTCACAGAAGGAGAGCGAGAGATGACGGCAGACACATGTGGATGAAAGAAGGACAGTGGAGAGGAAGAGGCCTGGAAAAACATGGAGTGTCACAGAAAAGATTGTGGCTCAGAGCAGAAAAAGACAGATTGTCAGATGTGCTTTAATACATTATTGGCAAGTGTGAAAAACAGAGTAATGTCATCAATATGCAAAGACGTAAAACTGTTTTTGATAGGCTAGCCAAAGCATGACACACTGAAAGATTCACAGTAAATGGTGCTCATTGTATATGTGGTGCTGAACAGGACTAGGTTGTGTGGGTAATGATACAAACTGGTTTTTAAATGACTGTCTGGGAAAGTTAGCATCCCTACGGATCCCAGCCTCAACCTTCACAGAATGCTTTGATGACATCACAGCACCTCTCACTGGCACACACCTGATACTGCAGGCCGGGAACACCGCTTGTGTTGGGAATGTGTAGCCCTCCTGCACACTGTACAGTATACACTGTGTACTGCATGCTGTTTTCTACAAACATGATTTGATGCAAAATAAAATATAGAACCAGGGACTGGGTCTGCAAATTACCTATAGAGCATCGGCTGCTTGAAATTGTTATTCTGCATTGTCCCTGTTAAATAATAATAATGTTTTAAAATGTAATTATGCTACATTTATGCTAATTATACTATAATTATGCTACAGCCGTCATCTGTCATTGTCTCGTAAATATGTGAAAAAGCATCTTAAATTTTGTCATTCCACTCAAATGAGTTAACAAAAAGATGTTAAAAATCACATTTATACTGTGTGGTTCATTCATCACATTAGAAACGGAAGGTCAGGAAGTCGAGTGCATTGCATTGTGGGATACAGTACTCTTTGAAATGTGTTCAGGTTTAATACTGCACATTTTGGCTAGTATCGTTCAAATGTTTGCGGGGTTTTTTTTGCAAAAAAAAAAAAATGTTTTTTAACAAAGGATCAAAATTGACAGTAAAGACATTTGTTACAAATAAATATTCTTTTGAACATTCAAAGAAGCCTTAATAAAGTGTATCATGCACTGTAAAAAAGTGTGTAACTTAAAAAAAAAAAGTTACCTGCTGCCTTAATTTTGAGTTCATTGAGTTAATACAATGAAGTCGATTGATTTAATCAACAGAAACTCAAAATATTATGTTATCTGAACCACATTAATTATCCAAGTTGATTTGACAAAAGAAAAAGAATTATGACAAATCATGAAAATATTTTTTTAGCATTTTGGTTTCCACAAAAATATTAAGCAGCACGACTGTTTTTAACAGTGTAACTCATCACTAAGTAATTAATTACTGTAATTTAATTACTTTTCCCTATAAAAAAGGGTTTATTTTCTGTAATTTAATTTCAGTTACTTATGATGTAATTGCATTAAAAATGTATGGAACAATTCTATAGAAGATTTTACATCAAATGCATGTAAAAATGTGTTTTTAATGTAACCTTCTCAATTTAAATACTTTGGTCAATTCAAGAATAGTTTATGCAATTTTATATTTATTTGAAAAGAGCAGTTTCATGTCTATTGTTTTATTATTCAGCTGGTCGAGGTTGATATGGGATTCAGAAAGTAATTAGTAATAAGTAATGCAATACTTTTTAGAGAGTAATTAGTACAATAATTGAATTACACTCTTGAAGATGTAATTAGTCGAGTAATTAGAGTAACTTACTCAGTACTGCTTTTTAACAGTAATAATAAGAAATGTCTCTTAAGCACCAAAAATTAAAATAAACTAAAGAAATTAAACATATTAATATAGGAAATGGTTATATTAAATTGCAATATTTCACGATATTACAGTTTATACTGTAATTTTGATCAAATACATGCAGCCTTGATGAGCAGAAGAGATTTTTTTAAAAATCTTACCGACCCCAAACTTTTGAACATTAGTTTATATACTGTACTTTGCACAGTATACAATAAAATATTATGAGCAGTATGATAGTATGCTATTCCGAATGTACACTCTGTTCAGAAAAGCAGGCTATCATAGACTGAATCCCAAATGGCACACTTCTATGCACTTTCGATCTTGTGGACCTGAAATGGCTGCTGCGTGCGCGTGTCCGTTAAGTCCACAAGACCATAGGGTGTCCCATTCATCATTTTAGGTTTGAGAAGGGTGCTCGCGAATGCCCCTTTTGCGGCTGCTATGCGCCATCGATGCCCACAAGTCTCCAAGCTACGCAGAGGACTTTACCCGGCAGTCAAAATGGCATTACGTCACAAAAGTGCGGATTCAGAGGAAGACCGTGAGGGTTTAGGGTGCCATTTGGGATTCAGCCATACTACTCTGACTATTTCTGCAGTATGCAGTATGTATACTGTGTGCAGTACACAGATGTTCAGTATGCATGGGCTATTGGAATACTGCATTTGCCAGTAAAAAATTTATTTGACTCAATAGTTTTGATGAATAGTTTTAAAACAAAACTGAATAAAACCTTTCTGAATTATTCAGCTGTCATGCAGAATGCAGTAAGCAGTGTGCTAATATTCCACTCCATACGTAGCCATTGAATACTCTGTTTTATCCATAAGACCAAGTTCACTTCACCCTCCTGAAGCTTTCAAAACAAGAGCCTCCTGCGGTCCCATCATCTGTCATCGCTAATAAAGCTTGTCTACTCACCAGGACGTTGTAGTGTAGATCAAAACAACAACACAGTATGAAATAACATATATATTTCATAACTTCATAACATAACTTTCATAAATTCTGCTATGTAGGCCATCTCTGAAAAGAGTTTTCCCCCCAACTTTCTCACCTCGTTCTCAGGCTCTCGTAAGTGAATGTGCTCTCAGAGGCCTGCCTCTCAAGGACAGAGCACATTAGGCTGATTAAATAAAGACAGAGAGTGATTTATAACAGCTCTGTCCTGCTCTATTCATCAGCGGGCTCTTGACTTAATAAAGTATTGATATTTAGATACACAGGGAGCGGGCAGTGTTTCAGTGGTGACGGGAGGGCGCAGGGGACCGGGAACAGAGAGGAGCAGCGCTGCAGGGCAGTAAATACATCTCTCTTACCGTAGCTCATCTCCACACGGCTCAAACTCAGACTGAGGGAGTGAATGCTGGGCAGCACTGATGTGAGGAGGAACAAAAAAGCATTGCCATTTTCTTCTGGTGTTGTTTCATAGTACAATTGAACAAGGTAAAAAAATAAATAAACAGACCATAAGGAAATTTTTTCTAGTCATTTCCAAAAAAATCTAACTTCTTATTTTGGTAACACTTTACAATAAGGTCTCATTAACTAAAATAAGCAATACATTTGTTACAGTATTAATTCATCTTTGTTACGTTAGTTAATAAAAAATACAGCTAGGTATGTCCATTAAATGATATGAACAGATACATCTTTTGATTTTAAAGGGGTGGTTGATTATGATTTCACTTTTTTAACTTTAGTTAGTGTGTAATGTTGCTGTTTGAGCATAAACAACAAAGTTACAATGCTCAAAGTTCAATGCAAAGGGAGATTTTTTTTTTTTTTTTTTAAAGAATTCTCTGTTTAAGGACTACAACAAACGGCTGGTAGGGACTACAACAAGCTTCTTCCTGGTTTAGTGACATCACTAAACCTAAAATTTACATAAACCCCGCCCCTGAGAACACACAACAAAGGGGGCGAGGCCATGTTGGGCTGCTTTAGAGAAGAGGAAGAGTTGTTGTAGTAGAGTGTTGTTGTCATGCCGTCATTTTACGCCGGACTGCTTCACAAACGAGAGTCAATTCAACACAAAAGATGAACATGACGACACATGCTAGTGGATGAGTTGAATCAACTCCACAGCAACTACATCAATTTATCCACTAACCATTCAGAAACGTCCAGTTTCATTCTAAAAGTTGTAACTTCTTCCTGAGTCTCTCCATCAGTGTCGACTCCAGTTTGAACAATGTAAGGCTGAACACCGTTACTGACAATCCTCATTTTGGCTGCGTGAGATTCTCCAGCTTTGTTGTTGTTGAGCTGTTAAAGCTCCGCCCTCTTCTGGAAAAGGGGCCGGGAGCAGCAGCTCATTTGCATTTAACAGGACATAAACAAAAGCAGAATGTTTTTCCTCACACCCAAATGAGATTTTGATGGTTTGATAACCTTAAGCAAAAATATCACAGTTTCACATATCATGGCAGCTCTAAAATGTGTTATTTTAAAATGTCTAGGTAAAAAAAAAAACTTTTTTTTTCCTGTGAACACATTTATTTCTAAGCTCACATTCCAGGGACACCAGAGACTTCGATTACATATTGTAAAAGGGGCATAATAGGTCACTTTGTGTAATGAAATTAACAATAAGTATAACTAATAAATGCTTTAGCTATATTTTTATTGTTAGTTTGTGTTAACTAATGTAGTTAACTAATGTAATGTGATGCTGTGTCCACCGGTGAGAGGGCGGGACAATGAAACTACATTATATCAAACAACAACTATCCAATCAGTTCTCAATGGACAAAATCAAGTGCCGCCCTACATTTTTTCTTGTTCGAGAAGCCGTTTCACTTGGATATACAGGGGAAAAAAGACAATCGTCAACTTTAAATTTGGGTGAGATTCGAAAAAAAAGCAAAAAGCTGAGAAAATCGTGTTTTGTCAAAGACTATCTGAATCGGATTCGGAACAATGTTTAAAACATAGATGGAGTAGATCGCATCCATCAACACCCCCAAAGCTTCACAGTCATTACCTATTTGTGGGTTTCACACTTCATTCTGTAGCGTTAGGCAGTTTTGATTTATATGCTGTTGAATGTTTAATGATCGTGTTAGCTTACAAATGCATAAGCAATGCTTCTGTCACTACCATATAACAGTTAAAACAGGGATTGCTGGAAAATTCAGCATTGTGTCATAAATGATGGAAACATCTGTCAATGGCAGGGAAAGAGTTAAAGAGTTAAAAATCTAAAAAGCTTGCTAAAAAAGAAATTCAAATGACTATTTTTAATTAGTTCAGGCTGTAACATAAGCTATGCATTGTTTGTAAATGCGAACGCTTCTAGCTACGCAAGCTTGATTTCACATTTACATTCCAAAAATGTGTCTAAACGCATTTCATAATGTAACAACAAGTAAGCATCCTTAGTGCTTATATCGGGAATTATTGCAGGCCGTTTTCGTTGATTAGTTGATTAAACTTAGTTTATAGCTATCTACCTAAACTTATTTAAACTGTGGAAATGTTTCTAGCTAGCTACCTGAATACATCTCTTATAATGGCACATACCTTTGAAGGAAACTCTATCACTCCCTGGAGTACTGAGGTTTATTACCGCCGCAGCAGAGGAAGAACACATATTAAATATGTACAACAGGAACCCGTGCTTGAAATGCGCTGCCCAAGCAGGAAATAAACTTATGTGTGAGACTTTGTACCAGAGATTTTGTTAGATTTCCAGCTGCAGTGTGAATAGTTGCAGTAGCAAACAGTATCGACAGTGTTTTGACCCCTTTGCGTTTCTTTATACCGACAGGCCGAAGGGGAGGACAGTCTGAAGAAGATGCAACTGATGGAACTGGCCATTCTTAACGGCACCTACAGAGATGCCAATATCAAATCACGTAAGCCGCCACTTCCTCTGCAAGCAAACAGAAGCAGTGTTGTTTGAGGCCTTTGTAAGCGCAGCTCTCAATAATCCAAGTGACCCTGATTCCCTGATAAATGCTCTGACAAATGTCTCAGTATTGTGATCCAGAATTAGCGCATACATCCAAATAGCAGCTAATGAACTGAAAGAATAGAGAACACACACTGCTATCTGTGAAAACAATGTTTTCTTAATTTACTGGATGTTGTGACATCCTCCTCCTCGCTTTGCTGCTTTGGTAAATAGTACTGAAGCGCTGTAGAACTGCAGGACTGCGATATTGTTAAGGCGTATGTTCGAATGCTCTGCCTTGTTTACTAATGAATAGCTAAACGCCTTTAGCATCGCTGTCATGCTCTGTGTCCAGTGTTTGCCTGTGCATGGTACTAACTGTTTTTGTCTTTTTTGTCCCGACCCCACCCGTCTTCATCCACCCCCGCCCTCGCATTTTTCTGCTCACCGCAGCTGCCCTTGCATTCTCTCTTGCAGCGAGCGCCCAGGCGCCACGGATCATCACCGGCCCAGCACCTGTCCTGCCGCCCACAGCCTTGCGCACGCCCACACCCGCCGGGCCCACCATCATGCCCCTCATCCGCCAGATCCAGACCGTCATGCCCAACGGCTCGACCCACCCGGCAGCCGCCACCCTAGTGCAGCCCGGTCCGGAGTCGGGCCTGATTTACGCGACGCCCTACGAGTACCCCTACACACTGGCACCCGCCACCTCCATTCTGGAGTATCCCATCGACTCCAGCGGCGTGTTAGGTAAGCATAGCTACACTTGCCAATGTCTGACCACAACCAGAGCTCTTTAGCATGGACCGTGGACTCCCATGCCTTCTGTGGCCGTATGCTAGGGATGTGCGGTATGACGATATATTCCACAGTAAATATATTTGCTTTACCTTATTTTCATGTACCATAGAGAAAAATGGGGTAAACATGTGAAAATACCAAACTTAAAACTTAACTTGCACAATTTGAGGCAAGTTTGGTTGTTTACAGTTGGCGAGCAACTTAGCTAAAAACGTATGACTTCTTAGGTCTGAACTATCCATTTTATGATATTGGGTTTCATTCACAGTAATTGCGTGGATTATTTTGTGTTTGTACGCACAGGAGAACTTATCATGAAAAATCTCTGCATCCATACACACATTAATTTGTTCTTAAAGGGTTAATTCACCCAAAACAAATTATGTAATTAATTACTCACCGTCATGTCATTCTACACCCTTAAGACCTTCATTCATCTTCAGAACACAAATTAGGATATTTTTAAAAAAAAATCCAATGGCTCAGTGAGGCCTCTAATGCCAGCAAGTTAATTTACACTTTCACTGCCAAGAAAGGTACTAAAATCGTATTTAAAACAGTTCATGTGACTACAGTGGTTCAACCTTAATAATATAAAGCAACGAGAATATTTTTTTTGTGTGTGCAGCAAAAAAATAAAATAATGACTTTTCAAAAATATCTAGTGATGGCCGATTTCAAAACACTGCTTCATGAAGCTTCGAAGCTTTATGAATCTTTTGTTCTGAATCAGTGGTTCGGAGCGCCAAAGTCATGTGATTTTAGCAGTTTGGCAGTTTGACATGCGATCCGAACCACTGATTCGAAACAAAAGATTCGTAAAGCTTTGTTTTCATTTTTGGGTGAACTAACCTTTTAATGTTAATTTTCTAATGTAAGAGAATTTTGAGTATTGTAAATGAGCGGCCATGTGTACAAGATTAGTCATTTGCATAAAACACGCCCAAACGTCTCCATATAAGGAGATAAGCCTTTCGATACTCTCGTCAAACATATGCCGCTCTTGCCAGATCCTTAAGCCCAAAGTATTCTCCGTTTTTTATGTGTATGCGAGCGTACGCGAACAGTCGAACACACAGCCGTGAAAAGTATACTTGACTTGACTTGATTTGTTTTCTTTCATGCTAGAGTTGTACAAATGAAGGTACTTGAACCTCTTCACACAATCTCTCATCTATATATGTCCATCGTCGCTGTAGCTTGCATGCGTTCCCGTCTGTTCTGTTTATGCATGTTTTTGAACTACCTTGTGAATCGACTCCCACAGGGGACGATTGCCACCTTGTGGATAATCTTATTACTGCAAAAAAAATTTAACCGCCGGCGTGTGTACAGTATGTGCGTATACTTCTGCTGATGAAATTCACATCTTGCGCGCTGTTCACTGACCCTCGCGTAAGAAGTAAAGTATACTTTGGGCTTTAGAGCAATGCCAAGTGTCATTCTCAAAAACAATAAACACCTTTTATACAGACCCAGATTACAGACCTCTCATGAGCCAGCTGTACATATGTGTAAATCTGCGTTATTCAGAGAAATCTCACAGCTGAAGCTATAACACAGCTTTTCTTATTTTTTCCCTGTGTATGATTAACCCTTAAATGCATAACTGTTTCGCCAATCATTCTTACATATTCGGGTCTTTATCGACCCGGATCTATATCTAACACGGAAGGATCTCTACCTGTCACGATAATTTAAAACTCCACTGATATTAGAGTAACAATTACAGAAGAATAAAATAAAGCATATTTTGATACCTTTTGAAGCTTGAAAGGGCTCCGTTTGAGCAGATGTTTTATGCCATCATCACTGTCCTCATCAGAGCTCATTTGCCAGTAAATTCAGAAAATAATAGGCTAGTTTTATGTTTGAGTTCACGAATATGAGCCCATTCGCGATCTCAAATGTATTCTCAAAACTATATAATTTTCAACATCTTCAAAATCAATATTTCGATCCCTAACAGCTTCACCAGATCAATCCAGTAACAGTTACAGTCATATTTGATTGCGTTCAGTACTTGAATGAGTCGTCACTTCAGCATTGTGTATCAGACATTGCCACCTTGTGGAATAAAGGTGAATTGCACTTATTCCGTCATCTAAGATTCAATTATTGTTGTGCAGAAAAAATATATGTACACTCATACACACCTCGGGTCGTTTGCGACCCTATACAATTTTTACAAAAAATGAATACAAAAATAGGTATTCTTTTATAATTTTATGATTTTTTTCTTGTTATATTCTTTAGAATGAATTGATTGAGGAATACCAAGAAGGTTGATGTCTTAACTTTAAAAAATGAACGAGGAGGAGGGTAGTGAATGACATCCCGGGTCACTAAAGACCCGAGGTATGCATTTAAGGGTTAAATATATAAGATGAAATTAAATTATATTATTTATAGAAAAAAGTTAATATAAAAAAAAAGCATAATTTTTATGATGAAATAAAACTACTTAACACGATTATAAGGCCGCACAGAGAAAGTGCTTTTTGCGTACGTGTGGTTTCAGATGTTCCTACAGTTTTTTGTAGATATAGAATCAATTTTAGTACGAACGTTTTTTGGTGAATCATGATGTGTGTTTGTGAAAACGTTAGTACGCATATTTCTCGCACAAATTTGTGCATACGCATGCTTAGTGAATGAGACCCATTGCTTTTACATTTTAAGTACCTACCCTATGACTTCCTCTTAAATAGCCCCCAACACAAACTCACCCAAACCTGCCCTCCTACACCAGCGAAAGCCTCTAGTTTCCCCCATGAAGGCCACCAGCACCAGCAGCCTCTGCTGTCACAGAAGGAAGTAATATGCAATCATATAAAAACAACAATACATCAAGCCTTTTCCACTTAATCCATTTAGCATCATAGAAAGTCCTCCCTCGTCACTAAAAAAGAGAAAAAAGAAATCCTTTTAAGAAATGTTTGCATAAATGATTGGCTTTTAAGTGCTCTACGGGCTTTATATGAATAATGAGAGCGCTCTCTCTGAAAAGCCCTGTCCTCTCCACTCCACACAAGCCGTATGGCTTCATTAAAGCACTTGAGAAAAGCCGATTATGAATATCATGTTACCAACAGCATTCTGCCAGTTTAACACTTGCTTCTCCCAAAGGCACTGTGTTAAGTTGAGCAGCGACAAATAGCCCATCCCAATGCCAAGAGCAGCGTGTCCAATTAGAGCAGATGAAGTAGGGTTTAGCTACTGTCCAATAAGCATGTTTATTGAGGACGGTTCACAGCACGGTCCTTATAGGACAGTAAGAGCGTTGCACTGTCTGTGGGTGGATGTTTCTGGGGTGGGCGTTCACATATACAGTGATTTTGCAGGAGCTAGTCGGCCAGAAGTCAGTCATTTTAATGAGAATTTGGTGATTTCCAGCAACCAGTGTGGGCGTATCCAGTGATTCGGCAAAGTTGAGGGAAAAAAAATCATCTTTATGCAAATGAGCAGTGATGCAGTGCGAAAAGAGAGACATAAATGTTACCTATCTACAACTTTATTATTTCTATTATTTTTTCACATTTTAAAATAGTAAGTCATCAAAACTATGAAATAACACAAATGAGGTTTGGGAATTATGTAGCATTGATACACTATTATAGTTTTAATAACACTTTAGTTTAGGGTCCAGTTCTCACTATTGAGTACTTTCTTATTAGCATTGTTTATTACTACTTTTAAAGCACATAATAATATCTTATTCTGCGTGACTATATTCTACATACCATAATCCTGTATACTAAACTTAACAACAACCTTACTAACTATTAATGAAGGCCTTCTGAAGCGAGGCGATGCGTTTTTGTAAGAAAAATATCCATATTTATATACTTTTATAAACTATAATCACTGGCTTCCGTACGCGAGTCTAGTTCGGAAGAGTGACCTCTGACCCGACGCATGACATATTGACGAGCGCAGAGGAAAGTACTACTCTCGCCTATGCTTATGCTGCGGCTACATCCTACGTCATACGCCGAGACTCGAGTGTCTCATGTACACGCGGACGGATGCTACCGGAAGCTAGTGATTATAGTCTTTAAAGTTATAAATATGGATATTTTTCTTACAAAATCCCATCGCTTCACTTCAGAAGGCCTTTATCAACCCTCTGGAGCTGTTTGGAGTTCGTTTATGATGGACGGATGCGCTTTTTTGGGGTTCAAAATCTAAGGTACCATTCATTCCCATTATAAAGCTTGGAAGAGACAGATTATTGTTTAATATAACTCCGATAGTGTTTGGCTGAAAGAAGAAAGTCATGTACATCTAGGATGGCTTGAGGGTGAGTAAATTATGGGATAATTTTCATTTTTGGGTGAACTAACCCTTTAATAAGCAGTAATTAGGGGTTTATTGAGGCAAAAGTCATAGTTAATAGTTAGTTAACAGTGAGAATTGGACCCTAAACTAAAGTGTGACCAAAGTTTTTGGTTAATATTAGAATTCTTTTTATTTTATTTCATTTTAATTGATCAATTTTTAAAAAGTTTTAGTAATTTATTTGTTTTGTCATTTTTATTTTTTCGTTAGTAAATATGTCTATATAGTTTTATTAAGGTTTAGTTTATTTAGTTTTAATTATTTTAGTAGTTCAATTTAATTTTGAAAAAAAAATAATAATAATAATTTGTTAAACAATTTATATTTCAGGCATTTTAGAAACCATCTCAGAAATTATTGGTATTCTGGGTTTGATTCAGTCATTGATAATCATTAATCTTTTATCATGCACTGCTGAAATTCATATTTAAAAACTTTCTCCTCCAGAATATTCTTAGTGTGCAAGAGTCCTTGTCAGATTATAAAGCCAACTTATTAATTTTTTAAAAACAGCCCACCAGAACCATTAAGGTGGAAATAACGCAGAGCCACTGCTGCTCTCCGGTGATATAATGGCTGTATGTGTGAACGCCCCATAAGAGATGGAAGGATGTTTTGAGGGGAGGTTTTTTACCCTGTTTTCTTTTTGTGTGACCTATACAGCGTCCTCAAAGGCCGAAGAGCTGCCCCTCTACCTGGGCTTTCAGACCTGTCACATTCCCATCACAGTCCAGCGTGGAGAGCCAACCGGTCGGCCTCCCTTTTAAAGTGCCCCCTCTTTCCCCCGCCCCCTCCGACAAGCCCCTCCCTCTCACCGCAGACACACCCCCTGCCCCACCTCCCTCTTATCGGACTGGCTGGACTCCCCGGCCTCTTTCATTCTTTTCAGTTTCTTTAAATCATGGTTTTTGTTGTTTTCTTTGGGTTTTGTACTTTTGTTTTTTATCTGTAATGTGATGTTTTAGTTTTTTGTGTGTACAATGATGAGGGAGACAAAGCACTGAGCCCCAAACTGCTGCACAAGCCTTTCTGGATGACCCCCATCCCTCAGTCTGAGCGGGCCACATCAGGGTGAGGGGCATCAGGAGGGGCAACATGAGGATGGTGAGGGGTCAGTGGGGGTCAGATGGGGGCTGCTTAAATGTGAGGAGAAAAGGGGCATCTGTTGGAAGCCAGGCTGTTCACTGGGCAGTTTTAAGACAGTATGGTGGAGCATTTTGGGTTCAAATCTAAAGTCACAATATCTAACCACACATCAAGGACATTTACAGCTTATAAACCTTTCTACTCTGTTAAACCTGTTAATAACATGTCAGGGTCATAGTTTACCACAAAATTGAAAGAAAATATAAGAAATATGTTTGGTGTTAAGGAAAATTAAGATTTTTTTGCATTATGACATTATTTTTGTGACAACCAAGAGCATTTTCCTAATATTAATGTGAGGCCTGTTTCAGACCACATGCGTAAGTACACCATTTCAGCTGTATTTATAAAGTATTTATATTCATTGTAGTATTTTTTGCACTGCGGTATTACAATAATTTTTGTCTATTGAGAATCAAAATTTTGAGGATTATATAAAAAAAAAAAAATCTAAAGCATTATAGTAATGACAGTATGGGGAAATGTGCTTATTTGTCTTTTGTCACAATGCAAAATATCTTAACTTTTATATAATGTCAGATTTTTCTTCTGATTTTTGGTTGAAATATGATGCAGACATCCACTACTGTTCAAAAGGGTTTTTTAAAAAGAAATTACTATTGTTAAATATTAATAATAGTAACTAAATAATATAATAATATTATTAAATAATTAAATACTTTTATGCTGCAAGAATGCATTAAATTGGATCAAAAGTGACAGTAAATAATTTATAATGTTACACAAGATTTCTTTTTCAAATAAATGCTGTATTCATCAAAGAATCCTGGGAAAAAAATATGTATTGCCGTTTCCACACACACACACAAAATGTTTTCAACATTGATAATAATCAGAAATGTTTCTTGAGCAGTAAATCAGCATATCAGAATGATTTCTGAAGGGTCATGTGACACTGAAGACTGGAGTAATGATGCTGAAAATACACATCACAGGAATAAATTACAGTTTAAAATATACTCAGATAGAGAACAGTTCTCTTAAATAGTAATAATATTTTGCAACGTTGCTGTTTTTAATGGTATTTTTGACCCAAACTTTTGAACAGTAGTGTTTGGCCTCATTTTACTGAGATCGACCCTCACAGAGCCATCATCTCATGAACTGTCCTAGAACGTGCTCCGTCTGACTGCGGTGTGTGTTGCTTTTCCCCGAGGACCGACGGTCCCGCCACTAATTTCCCGTTCCCTTCCTTTATTCTTTAGGTGTGGCTTTCCCCACAAAAGGCTAAATGCATTTCCCGGGATCCTCACTGAGCCCCTCATCCCATCTGAGTGTTAACATTCACACGCTTTCGTTTCACAGCTGCCTTGTTGGTTTTGAGTGATGTTTGTTCTCAAGCATGAATCTGGCCTAGCAGTCAGTCAGACACACTCCTGTTCGTTTACACTGGCTATTCTCAGAGACTGTACTCGTAATGCCACACATATGCCTCCATGCTCACACACATGTCCCCTGGACTGTGCCGCTGACTGCTATGCTTTGGTGTGGAATGGAAGGAGAAAACAAATCGATTGTTCTGCTTTACTAATCACTTAATTGGTTGCCGTACATTTCTATTCTCCTGTTTCTTTTGTACTCCAGCAGATGTGCCTAAATGTTGTTCTCTCTGTGCCTTATCTCAGAGAGTGACTTTATCAGTATTATATTTAAAAACACTGTCGCTCCAGCGCAAGATTACGTGACTAGTAAAGCTCCCAGTCGAGTGTAATGTCCATCATACTGTGTCCAAACTGATGCTAAATGAAACCACGTTTGAATTTTGTACAAACACGTGTTGAGAGATTTACATATGGGGAAAAAAGTATTATTTGTGCCTTAACTTGTATAATTTAAATGATTTGCATTTGTCAACACACATTTTACGAAACCTGGTGGAGACTGTGAGGTTTGACTGATCTGATGTTGATGTGTTTTCTGGTGATGTTATTGCAATCCAAGCAGGTGCGGTGACAACTAAAGTTCGAAGGCACGAAATGCGCGTCCATCCTTACCAAAGGGTAGTGACCGCAGACAGAGGTTAGTTTAGTTCATGTGCTTCCATTCATTACCAGTAGCAACTCACTGTTGGTCCTGATCTGTTGTGAAGCATGTGCAGTTTGAGCATGTTAAAAGACATTCTGTGCTGTTTTAATGTGGTGTGTTTGTTCTGAACCCGCACACACACACACACACACACACTTATATATACATGGTCTTTCCTGCGCAGGTGAAGTGGTTGACTTCATTCCATTATTTTGATGACCTTATGATTTCAGCATGATGTTGATGACAAATAATGGATCTTTTCATGTGAACATAGGCTTTGTTCACCCCATTACACTCTGCATTTCTAGTTTTCTCTAGTTATGCAAACTGTAAATTGGCTTGACTCTTGAAACATTTGGATAGATCTCATCATGAATTTGTCCTTTCCAAATGAGCTAAAGCGATTGTTTATAATTGCATGTAATGCGGCTGAAATCGCAGCGACAGCAATAATGCGTGTTAAAATCCGAGTTCACTATCAATAGGTTATAGGCTTTTCAAAACAAACAGAAAAATGCCATTATGCAAACCTTAAAGCTGAAGTGTGACATTTTGTTGATGTTAAAATATATGCGGTCACAATTATTAGTAAGCCATTCGTAGATTAAATTCCCCTAAAGTGTAAAGACTGACAGAGCCAAAGACTCCTTCAACTCCTTCAAAACATCATCTTCTTTGAACATCCCAACACTGACTTCACCAATGACCTAATATTAAGGAGAAGGAGAAACCTGTCTGAAAACAGACATTATTTTATGTAATTCTGATGTTAGCGGTGCAGAAATTACACACTTCAGCTTTAAAGAAAAGAAAGATGGCCTTTACTGAATTTGTTTCGCTATGTCTGAATCAACAAGTGTAATATATAATTTGAATATGATATGGGCACAGCCTGTTTAATTTGATCATTTTATTGTCTATCAGTTAATTGGTTAAGATCTATTTAAAGAATTAGTTCACTTTAAAATGAAAATTACCCCAAGCTTTACTCACCCTCAAGCCATCCTAGGTTTTGGATGCATCAGGATATTTATTAATATAACTCTGATTGTGGTCATCAGAAAGAAGAAGGTCATATACAGCTAGGATGGCTTGAGGGTGAGTAAATCTTGAGGTAATTTTCATTTTAAAGTAAACTAATCCTTTAAGTACTAATAATAATGAAATCTCTGCTGATAGTGAGATTTGATTGACAGTTATCAAAATTGTGTCCAGTGTTGCCAACTCTTTTCAATGTAAAGTTGCTAAAGCTTGCTCAAAAAGTAGCAAAATGTGGCTTGATGACATAATGTGCCAATTGTCGGCACTTTCCATCTGTTTTCTCTCCTAATCCGTGCTCACAGTCTGGATTTTAATACAATATAATGCAGAATGTCCAATAAAGCTCTTTTTATTGTCAGACAATGGAAAGAGTATGATATAGTGTTAACCAGCTGAAAACCAGCTCCAAAAAGTCGTAAGATTTGTCGCTAGTTGCTTTTTTGAATTATTCTTTTTTTTTCATTAACTTGTACTGTATAGCTCCAAAAGTCCCCCATATTTTTTTTTTTAATAAAACACACAATTTATGTATTCAGAGTAATATTTTGTGTTTATTGTTGACAATTAAAGGATTAGTTCACTTCAGAATTAAAATTTCCTGATAATTTGCTCACCCCCATGTCATCCAAGATTTTCATGTCTTTCTTTCTTCAGTGGAAAAGAAATGAAGGTTTTTGAGGAAAACATTCCAGGATTTTTCTCCATATAGTGGACTTCACTGGGGTTCAATGGTTTGAAGGTCAAATGTCAGTTTCAGTGCAGCTTCAAAGAGCTCTACATGATCCCAGACGAGGAATAAGAGTCTTATCTACTGAAATGTTTGGTCATTTTCTAAAAAAAAAAAAAAGATATACTTTTTAACCACAAATGCTCATCTTGCACTGCGATGCGCCACGCATTACGTAATCACATTGGAAAGGTCAAGCAAACAAAGCGAACATGCAAAGACCAAGTCAAACGCCCTTTACAAAAAAAAGGTAAAACAAAGATTTCAGACAATTTTGAAGTTGGAGGAGAAAATTAGTTTTTCAAACATCTTGGATGACAAGGGAGTAAATTATCAGGAAATGTTAATTCTGAAGTGAACTAATCCTTAAATATTATCATAATATTTGGTTTGTGAGCAGTGAGAAAGAAGAGAAGAACATCTCAAGCTTCATAACGTTTCTTCATTTAAAGTTCTCAAAAATCCATAATCTTTGTTTTTTAAAATAATTTTGATTTAGACCCCACCGCATGTTTAAAATGATTACATTAATCATAAAAGATTACATTAGTCCTTACATGAAGCTTCCTTGATGTAAAAATCATCTCAGTGCTATGAAATAATTATTACAAAATCAAGTATTTCCACAAACTGTAAACTGATATTTCCCCGTTCACATGCATCTCATTGCGTATAAATTCAGTTGGCGCAGGTTAGACTGCGTGTGTGTGTGTGTGTGTGCGTGGTTAACGATAGAGATGTTTTGTTTGCTTAAGCTGGCACAATGACCACAGTTATCCAGCAGATCAGAGACTGAGATTGCTTCCTCTCTTTTAATGTTTTGTTTTTCATATCCTTTTTGTGCTTTACGTGTTTTTATATAATGGAACTACTGCTTTGAAGAAAATCTACTTTTGAGAACCCATTTGCACAGAACTTCCAGATTTCCAATCTGTGCATTTGTACTGGACCACACAAATCACTTTTTTGTTTTATTTCAGCTGTTTACTTATTTTATTGTTATTATTATTTCCATCTGTCGATATTTGTCTCATTTGATAAAGTGTTTCTATGTGGCACAAGCCTTTTATTTTGCACTGAATACATCAGAAACATTCATCTCCTCTGCTCTTCGAGAGCAGACATGTTGAAAAAGTGAAAGCTACATCACACCTCAGACCATGAAACTGAAGTGAGTCTTACGGTTGAGCACTGCCGAGTGGACGGTAATGTCAGCGCCACTCTGCGGATGTGATCGAGTAGAAATGCATTTAAGAAAAGAAAAAAAAACTCCACTTGATTCATTTTTTTTTTTTATGTTTTACTGTAAGCTTCTTTTTATTTTTTGTTGTTGAAAAGAAAATAATATTTACTTGTGGCTTTTAAATATATATATATAAAAATATATATCTAAAAAAATATATAAAGCAGGAATGTATATGAATTGTCAAATTTTACTTGTATTTTGGAAGAGATAGTAATGGTATTATAGAGGGCTATTTGTAGGAAAGAAAAATATGCATCATAGCAGCTTTATAGCACCATGTTAGAAAATTTCCTATATTTTTGGATATATGTTAGGGCTTTATATATGAATGACAGGACTTTTTCAATGTTTATATGCAAAAGCATTTTATATTATGTGTCCTGTGATAGTCTGAGGGGTAAAGGCTAAAAGTCCCACAGCTTGAATTTCCATGGCTATTATGCTAGAAAATACCTTGTAGTGTTGCTTTGTACCATTAAGGCCAAGATTTTTATGTTGTTGTAAATAGAACAAAAAAGGCAATAAAAATTTTTATTGAATAAAAAAAGGCACCTGCAGTTGTTTTGGCCCTAAATTATTTCTGACTAAATTTCTCAATGCCTCAATTCTTAACAAGAAATCATTAATCTTCCATCTCCATCATAACCGGCGTCCTAATGCTCAAACCTTTTAGGAGCTCTAGTGTTTAATAGCAGTCAGGTGACGCTGTGACCTTCACTGACTGTCCTCAAATCTCTCCTCTCATTTCATTAGCAGCTTCCTCTCTCATGAGCGGTCACACTAGACAGCGCTCCATTTGTACGAGTGCGGCCGTGAGCTTAAGCTCCAAAGATCGTTCTTTCACTAGGTACCGAAGTTCAGGTTTGAAATCATACAGTGAAAAGATTTTGATCTCTCGGCTCAATGCAAATGTTTTGAACTTTGAGCATTTTCAAACTTTACAGCTCCATGATTTGTGTGAAAGTTGAGTGTCTAATATATTTGAACATTTTCAATGTATTATTATTTGTTAATAATGAATTGGTTCCTATTTTTTATTATGCACTCCAGATCCAAAGTCAACATTTGAATTGAACTGAATTGAATCTTTCTTGGACAAATCAAAAATGAAATTTCAAGGCTTCTATTGAAGAGCATGACATCATATCCTGTCATGCTTAAAGCCTAGTGTGACCGCTTCAGTCTCTCCATTCACTTGACTGCTACTAACCACTAGACACATTTGTCACAGTTGTATTTCTTTGTATTTTTCGAGTGTTTTCTCTCTTGATTTCTTCCTTCTTAACATGTGACCTGTCAGGATAGGCTGTTCCTCATGCTGTGTGTAAAATCATGCTTTTAACTCATGATTTTACTATATTACAAAGATGAAGACCAACAGTTCTTCCACGGCTCTCACATTCAGTCAACCCACAGCGAGATTTGGTATTTAGGCTCAGAACATACTTGAACCAAAAGCTTTCAAATACACAAGTTGCAAACTCTTCCTCTATGGCTACTTTCAAGTCTACTACTGTTATGACGAAACAAAGTTTGAAGAGAATCTTACAGAGCAAATTAGTTAAAGCTGAAGTAATTTCTTTGCAACTAGCACCACATAATGATTATTTTCATAAACAGGTTTCCTGAGTACTCCCCCTATCTTCAATTGGACGCGCCTTCAAACACTCAAAAGTCATTGTATTTGTGAAGTGCTTTTCACATTGTTTCAAAGCAGCTTTACAGAAAATCCTGATGTTAATGTCTATAACATCTTAGTATCTTCATGCGTTATAATTGCAGATTGGCTATATAGTATAGATTGCTTTACGTGAGTGTACTGTATGTTTACAGATAAAGTTGGATTTAATATATATTCAACTACATATAGAGCTGTGCAAACCTATAAATGGTGTACTTATAAATGATCAAATTTAATATGGGATAAAAAAAATATTTTAATATAGAATTACATTTAAATATTTTCATATAAAACTACACTTAAAACACTTAAATTCAGCATAAATATCTGAATAATAACACATGGAAGCCTGTTTCCAGCACAAAATAAAAAAAAAAAATTAAAAATGTAATTGCAACTTTTTATCTCACAATTCTGACTTTTTTTCTTGCAATTATGAGTTTGCATCTTACAATTCTTAAATTTTTCTCAGAATTTCGAGATTTAAACTCGCAGTTACGAGTTATAAAGTCAGAATCTCAAGATACAAAGTCAGAATTGCTAGTTATAAAGACAGAATTGCGAGTTATAATGTCAGAATTGCCTGATATAAAGTCCGAATTGCGAGATATAAAGTCTGAATTGTGAGACAAAGTCCGAATTGCGAGATATAAAGTCCGAATTGCGTTATAAAGTCAGAAATGCGAGTTATAAAGTCTGAATTGCAAGTTATAAAGTCAGAATTGCGTTATAATGTCAGAAATGTGAGTTATAAAGTCCGAATTGCGTGATATAAAGTCTGAATTGCGTAATATAAAGTCCGAATTGCGAGTTATAAAGTCTGAATTGCCTGATATAAAATCTGAATTGCGTGATATAAACTCCAGATGGCGTGATATAAAGTCTGAATTGCGTGATATAAAGTCTGAATTGCATGATATAAAGTCCGAATTGCGTGAAATAAAGTCTGAATTGCGTAATATAAAGTCCGAATTGCGTTATAAAGTCCGAATTGCGAGTTATAAAGTCTGAATTGCCTGATATAAAATCTGAATTGCGTGATATAAACTCCAGATGGCGTGATATAAAGTCTGAATTGCGTGATATAAAGTCTGAATTGCGAGATATAAAGTCAGAATTGCATGATATAAAGTCTGAATTGCATGATATAAAGTCAGAATTGCGAGTTATAAAGACAGAATTGCGAGTTATAAAGTCCGAATTGCGTGATATAAAGTCCAAATTTTTTGATATACAGTCCGAACTGTGTTATAAAGTCAGAAATGCGAGTTATAAAGTCAGAATTGCGTAAAAAAAGTCAGAAATGCGAGTTATAAAGTCAGAATTGCAAGTTATAAAGTCCGAATTGCGAGTTATAAAGTCAGAATTGCGTTATAAAGTCAGAAATGTGAGTTATAAAGTCAGAATTGCAAGTTATAAAGTCAGAATTGCGTGATATAAAGTCCGAATTGCGTGAAATAAAGTCTGAATTGCGTAATATAAAGTCAGAATTGCGTGATATAAAGTCCAAATTGCGTGATATAAAGTCTGAATTGCGTGATATAAAGTCAGAATTGCAAGATATAAAGTCTGAATTGTTTGATATAAAGTCCGAATTGCGTGATATAAAGTCAGAATTGTGAGATATAAAGTCTGAATTGCGAGACAAAGTCCGAATTGCGAGATATAAAGTCCGAATTGCGTTATAAAGTCAGAAATGCGAGTTATAAAGTCAGAATTGCGAGTTATAAAGTCAGAATTGCGAGTTATAAAGTCAGAATTGCGTGATATAAAGTCTGAATTGCAAGTTATAAAGTCAGAATTGCGTTATAATGTCAGAAATGTGAGTTATAAAGTCCGAATTGCGTGATATAAAGTCTGAATTGCGTAATATAAAGTCCGAATTGCGAGTTATAAAGTCTGAATTGCCTGATATAAAATCTGAATTGCAAGATATAAAGTCTGAATTGTTTGATATAAAGTCCGAATTGCGTGATATAAAGTCAGAATTGTGAGATATAAAGTCTGAATTGCGAGACAAAGTCAGAATTGCGAGATATAAAGTCCGAATTGCGTTATAAAGTCAGAAATGCGAGTTATAAAGTCAGAATTGCGAGTTATAAAGTCAGAATTGCGTGATATAAAGTCTGAATTGCAAGTTATAAAGTCAGAATTGCGTTATAATGTCAGAAATGTGAGTTATAAAGTCCGAATTGCGTGATATAAAGTCTGAATTGCGTAATATAAAGTCCGAATTGCGAGTTATAAAGTCTGAATTGCCTGATATAAAATCTGAATTGCGTGATATAAACTCCAGATGGCGTGATATAAAGTCTGAATTGCGTGATATAAAGTCTGAATTGCATGATATAAAGTCCGAATTGCGTGAAATAAAGTCTGAATTGCGTAATATAAAGTCCGAATTGCGTTATAAAGTCTGAATTGCGAGTTATAAAGTCTGAATTGCCTGATATAAAATCTGAATTGCGTGATATAAACTCCAGATGGCGTGATATAAAGTCTGAATTGCGTGATATAAAGTCTGAATTGCTGATATAAACTCCAGATGGCGTGATATAAAGTCTGAATTGCATGATATAAAGTCAGAATTGTGAGATATAAAGTCTGAATTGCGTGATATAAACTCCAGATGGCGTGATATAAAGTCTGAATTGCGTGATATAAAGTCTGAATTGCGAGATATAAAGTCAGAATTGCATGATATAAAGTCTGAATTGCATGATATAAAGTCAGAATTGCGAGTTATAAAAACAGAATTGCGAGTTATAAAGTCCGAATTGCGTGATATAAAGTCTGAATTGCGTGATATAAAGTCTGAATTGCGTAATATAAAGTCCAAATTTTTTGATATACAGTCCGAACTGCGTTATAAAGTCAGAAATGCGAGTTATAAAGTCAGAATTGCGTAAAAAAAGTCAGAAATGCAAGTTATAAAGTCCGAATTGCGAGTTATAAAGTCAGAAATGTGTGTTATAAAGTCAGAATTGCGTGATATAAAGTCCGAATTGCGTGATATAAAGTCCGAATTGCGTGAAATAAAGTCTGAATTGCGTAATATAAAGTCAGAATTGCGTGATATAAAGTCCAAATTGCGTGATATAAAGTCTGAATTGCGTGATATAAAGTCCAAATTGCGTGATATAAAGTCTGAATTGCGTGAAATAAAGTCTGAATTGCGTAATATAAAGTCAGAATTGCGTGATATAAAGTCCAAATTGCGTGATATAAAGTCTGAATTGCGTGATATAAAGTCAGAATTGCGTGATATAAAGTCTGAATTGTTTGATATAAAGTCCGAATTGCGTGATATAAAGTCAGAATTGTGTGATATAAAGTCTGAATTGTTTGATATAAAGTCCGAATTGCGTGATATAAAGTCAGAATTGTGTGATATAAAGTCTGAATTGTTTGATATAAAGTTCGAATTGCGTGATATAAAGTCAGAATTGTGTGATATAAAGTCTGAATTGTTTGATATAAAGTCCGAATTGCGTGATATAAAGTCAGAATTGTGTGATATAAAGTCTGAATTGTTTGATATAAAGTTCGAATTGCGTGATATAAAGTCAGAATTGTGTGATATAAAGTCTGAATTGTTTGATATAAAGTCCGAATTGCGTGATATAAAGTCAGAATTGTGTGATATAAAGTCTGAATTGCGAGTTGTTTTTTTTTCTCAGGATTGCGAGTTTAGATCTCGCAATTCTGACTTTATAACTCGCAATTCTGACTTTATATCACACAATTCTGACTTTATCAAGTCAAGTCAGAATTGTGAGATAAAAAGTCATAATTACCTTTATTTTATTTTTTATTTCATGGTGGAAACAAGCTTCCATACACATTTAACCGTTTCATGTCTAGCACTGAGGTATAAAAGCTCTGCTGTGGGGAGACTCGACTGAGTCAAGAGCCTACGTGTGATTGGTTTATAAATGCTTTTCATATTGTCATCCTGCTTTCACTAGCTGAAACTAATCTCCTCTATCTTTTGTTTCCTTCCTCCTTTCCTTGTTTCCCTCCCCCTTTTCTGTTTGTTTGTCTCTCTAACCCACTCAGCCACCACTGGCAACTAACCCCTGACCTTCTGACCTCTTCACCCAATGATGACCTGCCCATTACCTGCCTGCAGATCACATCTCTGCCCTAAATTGAATGAATGAAAGACTAAAAAAAAAAAAAAAAAAAAAAAAAAAAAGAGTATATAAGAGCTGTCACAGGCAGCGGATATACAGCTTCCACTCGGACACGGATGCTGGCGGACGCTCCTGCCGCAGTAGATCTGCACTCTTTGTAAGCAATAAGCAATAATGATTTGCCCCGCACCCTCTAAATCAAAGCCAGACCTTCAGCGACTCCCAGTTCACACTGTGGAGGAAACGGACTGCCCTCCATCGCACCCCAACCCCGTCGCTCAAGTGATCCTGCAGTTACAGTAATGAGTCTGAATGTAACGCATGATGGTGTGGATGATGTGTGCACCTCTGTGTCGCAATCATCTCGACCCGGTGGACTACGTCTGAGGAGCGATTTCAGTGAGACGGCTGAAATCATGGAAGAAGAAGACTATTTCCCTTCCGGAACAATCCAACACTTTCAGTGAACAAGCCTCTCTGAGGATGTATAAGCCATGCTTGCCTATCTGCTGTACAAATGTATGAAATTTGTAGATAAATGTTCAAAGAGTGACAAAAGAAAACATGTACAGAAACAACACTTTTATTATCCTCCAGAGAACATATATTTTTACAACTCAATATTTTATACTGTCGAATATTGTGGAGAAAAAAAAAAAAAAAAAAAAACGATACTGAGCCCTTTATGAAGTGAAAACAATCCAGTTTTCTTTAATTGGATGTAGACATGGATGACCAAAACAACCCTCTCGTTGTACCGATGGGGCTGATAGGGAAATATCATTCAAGTGCCTTATCATAGTTCTCATGGTTCTTGTTCAATATGAATGTCATCATGAGTGGCAAATGATTAGACCAGGGCTTCATTTCCCCAAAAGGATTGTGTGCTCGAGCGGTGAGAAGCGATGTGATAAAAGCCAGTAGAACCCATTATAATCAGTGATGCTGTCTACACTGGATGTGGCCCGACATGTCGAGTCCCCGACAGTAAACTGATGCCCCCTTCTATTTCTGACTTTAACTCAAAGGACAAATGGTTTGTAAGAGCCTTAAGGTGTTGCAGAACCACAGTGGTCTCTACGATCTACTTACGATGCTTTTGGGAAACACAGCCCAGGTCAGTACACACAGCTGTCCCTTCCAGAACCACATGACTGACGTATCACCAGCCTAGACCTGCCTTCCTGTTTCGGCCGCTCAACGCTCCATCCCAGTATCACACGATACTGTCAAACAGACTCGGGAGTCGAAGCGTATTTGTTGCCTTCAGTCTTGACACATCCTTCAGAATTGTGGGTATTTTTCTCAAAGTACTTGAATTAATTAAGTTGCACTTTATGTTGAAGTTTAGTGCATTGTAATGTCAGTATGGTACAGTTATATTCACTGCAAAATAAAAATAAAAACTTGGTGAGACTTTATTTTAAGGTGACCTAGTTTACACTTTACTACATGTACTTAATATAATAATAACAGTAAATTATGCATAGTTACAAGTAACTAACCCTAAACCAAACCCGGTAGCACTTTATTTTAAAGTCCTGTTGCACATGGACATACTATATATATATTATAGCAATTACAATAACTGGGTAATCACTAGGTACTAACCCTGAATCTATCTCTAAACCAAGCTTTAAGGGCCAGTTGTTTAAAAAGTTTAATCTAGATCAGAATGATCTGGATTTGGAAATCCCATGTTTTGCTATCCAGGATCAGGTAATCCATCTTACTTTTGTGCTGGTTTTTCAAAGAAAAATTGGATTGGATCACCATGATCCAGATACACACTTTTCCAGATTACCAAATCTGGATTACCAGTGCTCTACGGAGCCCCTAAAGGGACATGATGATAGAGAGAATAGGGGTTTTGAATTAAATATAACATTTTTGTTGGATATTTACAGCTGTTTGGGGATTGTTTTATGGCACCAAAATCTTTTTTACTTTACAGTAGGTTACAGAAAGGCTAAATATGTAGGTTAATGTCTACTTCTAATTTATTAACAGTTAAACTAATCAAGAGCAAAATTAAAAAAAAAAAATATGTATGTATGTATATTACATGATATAAATGTTGTATTTTTTTTTTTTTTTTTTTGACCAGTTTTAAAGTTTTACTACATTTTCCTCCTGGAATCCACCTTGAAATCCTACCCCCTGTTGGGATCAGGATAATCCTGTTTTTTTGGATCAAAGTTATCCAACAAGTTTTGAACAACACAAACTGAAGGTTTGATCCATATTAAAACTAGAATTTGGATTTTGTGATCTAATCTGATTTCAGAATCCTTTTTTCCTTTTGAACAACCCATTTTCAAGATTTGATCCAATCCAAAAGCCGGAATCCGATCAGATTAATTTTGAACAACTGGCCTTAAAGGATTAGTTCACTTCAGAATAAAATTTTCCTGATAATTAAAATCCAAGATGTTCATGTCTTTCTTTCTTCAGTTGAAAAGAAATGAAGGTTTTTGAGGAAAACGTTCCAGGATTTTTCTCCATATAGTGGACTTCAATGGGGTTCAACGGGTTGAAGGTCCAAATGTCAGTTTCAGTGCAGCTTCAAAGAGCTCTACATGATCCCAGACGAGGAATAAGAGTCTTATCTAGAGAAACAATTGGTCATTTTCCGAAAAAACAAAAAGATAAACATTTATATACTATTTAACCACAAATGCTCATCTCGAACTGCTCTGCGATGCGCCACGTGTTACATAATCACGTTGGAAAGGTCACGTGTGACATATGTGGAAGGACCGAGCAAGTGTTTACAAAGTGAATGTGTAAAGACTAAATCAAATGGCCTTTTTAAAAAAAGGTAAAACAACGATGTTGGACGATTTTGAAGTTGGAGGAGAAAATAAGATGGAGTTTTTCCCCCTACCGCGGTACTTCCGCCTACGTTACGCGTGACCCTTCCAACATGATTATGTCATGCGTGGAGCATCGCAGAGCAGTTCGAGAGGAGCATTTGTGGTTAAAAAGTATATAAATAAGTATATAAAGTATATATATATATTTTTTTTTTTAAGAAAATGAAGGATCAATAGATAAGACTCTTATTCCTCGTCTGGGATCATGTAGAGCACTTTGAAGCTGCACTGAAACTGACATTTGGACCTTCAACCCGTTGGTAACTGTTGAAGTCCACTATACGGAGAAAAATCCTGGAATGTTTTCCTCAAAAACCTTAATTTATTTTCAACTGAAGAAAGAAAGACATAAACATCTTGGATGACATGAGGGTGAGTAAATAATCAGGAAATTTTAATTCTGAAGTGAACTAATCAGTTAACCCTTGTAGTTATGTTATATTACCAGTGTAATTACACTGTAAGTACATGTACTGTAAAATAAAGTGTAACCCCAAACCATACCCATAACTCTATGGTAAGTACATGTAGTTAATTAATATTACTCAGTACTTATTTGAGTAAGTACAATGTAACTACATCACCTTTAAATAAAGTTAAACCAAAGCTTTGTTTTAATCAGTATTTTAGTCTTGTTTTACAGTAAAAATATCTAAATATCCCTAATATAAATAAGCAGTATTATTGTAGTGTCATTTAGATACTGTTATAGTTTTTTATTAGTATTTGTAATTAATTTTAGGTAAAGTTTTTGTCTTTTTTTTTATGTGTGTGTGTGTGTGTGTGTGTGTGTGTGTGTGTGTGTGTGTGTGTGTGTGTGTGTGTGTGTGTGTGTGTGTGTGTGTGTGTGTGTGTGTGTGTGTGTGTGTGTGTGTGTGTGGTCTTTTTTTTTCAATTATGTCTAAGAAAATGATAAATGTTGACTCGGCAACTTGCTGAAATTAAATATATATATATATATATATATATATATATATATATATATATATATATATATATATATATATAAATAATTATATAATATTATTTTATTTTTTAACTATAAAAACCCTGCTAGTAAGAAGTAAAATAAAGAATTTTGAGAAAATATATAATTTATATATAGTTTATTTTCCTTGTTTTAAGAATAAATCTCACCAAATAAATAAATAATAGTTTAAAATACACTTTAATTCAAGAGATATTCTTTGCCAGCAGGTTTTAATATCTTATATATTTTTGCTTAAATCTTCTTTTTTTTTTGGAAACAACACAAATACTGATTAAAGAATGATATTTTGTGGATTTGAAACAGTATGTAGGTGGTGACGGGATGAAAGCGGAGGGTTCGCTGTGTGTACTGCACCGTGTCATTGTCACGTTCGTCCCCCTCAAAACTCTTTCTTTACTATGCAACACAATGGCCTGTGACATCTTGAGGGGAGTCTCTGTGACATCAATGTCTTCCTGTTGTGTCTGCATTTCCTTCATGTTAACTTATGATTCTGCAGTGCCATAACAATATTATGATATCAATGGAGGTACTAATATCAAGGTCTGATGTGTTTGAGTATGAAATGCGAACTATCTATGTATCAAAATCAGTTTTTCCATTAGTAAGAATACAGAAATTTGATTACTTAAAAATAATAAGATACTTAATGAAGAAAGGTGAGAGGTGAGTTATACAGTAATTGATAAAGCATGATGTCTCACACTCAAAAGCAATTAAAAGTATATTATTCGGATTTGTCCTGGTTTTTACGTTCAACTGTGAAGTGAGTAATTTCTGACACCAAAAGGACTGATAAAAAATAAAGATTTTTCCAAGCATGATTCCTAAACCCCCTCCCCACCTGCCATTGGTCAGTCCAACAGGTAGCCCCACCCCCTGACTCTCACCATTGGTTAAGCCAAATGATGACATATCGACTCGTGATTTGAGAGGTCTTATAGTTGTTTCTGCACGTGAAACTGGGATTCAAAAGTATTTTAATGTCAACAAAATTACACACTTCGGCTTTAAGAATCAAAGTTTGATCATGTGAATGTCTTTTATCATACATGTGGATATGTGTGTCCGACATGCAGTCTTTCGGTCCCAGACGTGTGTGTTCCCTGCCCAAGTATTGCCTATGAGAAGACATGTCTGTTTTAACAGCCATTGTTACAGGTTTATAATGTATTTTTCTATCTTATTTTATATGTATGTAATAAACAACATTAAATGCCTTGTCTCTGTATCCTGAGTAGATGAAATGAGGTCTTCATGTTGTTTCTGACAGTTTGAAGAATTGTGCTTTTCGCTCATTAAAAGCCAATAGCGCATCAGGGTGTTTTATCATAAGAACGGAATATTGCATACCATTATCCAGCAGCGATTTATCACAGTGGTTATTTGCTGATGTGACTAAACAAGGTCCTTGGTGGAGTTTCTGTGGCTGGAGACTGGGCTGCTATGATCTGTGCCAAGAAAGCACTTTCACAATTGGCGGAGCTCTATTTCATCCTGGCCTTAATAAGTCATGCGCAAGCTGCCTTTGTCATTAGCTTCAAAGCTACATAATGCAGGGGATATTTAACGCTCTTCCCTAATAGACAATCAATCAGTGAAGTGTACTCAGAAGAAATGCTTCTCTTTGCTCATGACCTTGACCAGGGAAATCAATACAGCATCAATAGCACCTCAACACAATACACTACCACATTATTGGTTTTGGTATTGCCAGATGAGCACTTTTACTGATTAAACATGCTGGAACTGCAACATTTAGCTATGAGAAATTGCATTACGGTAATGCTTTTTAGTACATTCAGATCCACCTCTGAATTGTAATTGGATTAACTGCATTCAAAGTCATTATAAAATAGCACTCGTTATAGCAAAATATTCGACTGATGCCATTGTCCGATCAGAATCAAGGGTTCCAGAGAGTCACTTAGAAGAATTGTTTATTGTGATTATTGCTGAAAATAAATATAATTATTCAAGGATTGTTGGTGTCTTTTATCATATTTTCTAAAAGGCAGCATGTTACCATGTTCAGAATGAAAAACACCTCCAAATGTGATGATCCCTTTGTGAACGACCTCCTTCCCAAACTTTCTAAAGGCCACTATTTATTTCTTTTATTATTTGTATTATTTTTGCATTTAACTGTGTTAAATTAAATGATTGTTTCTAATTGCCTGTTAAGTTTCACAATTAATATAGGCCTAATGAGTTCAAAAATGAGTCTTTAGAAAGCAGAATGAAATAGTAATATGATCACATTTGGTTAATGTAAAAAATCATTGCTTTCAACATATTGTATCAATATATATTGAGATTGAGTGAACTTTGACATCCCTAAGAATACATTTTGTACGATTTTTTTGTAAGACCACCTAGTACACACTTGTTAGGGGCGTTTCCTCTGAGGAGGCAAGGGAGGAAGTGTGTCCTCAAAAAAACTGGATGAGAAAATAATCGATATTATTTAAATATAACAACGCAAATATTACAAAATGTGACATAAAAAAGTGTTAAAAGCACACCGTAAGATTTTTGTAATAAAATATCCAAAAAGTACTTGCACAGTGTGATATATTTCATGCAGCTGTGTACTTACATAAGGTGTGCAGTTATTTTCAGGGAAACGCATGGCTAAAGTAGTTCCAGGTCTTGACCTCATTACACTTCCATTTCACTTCCATATCAATCGCCAAATGATTTCAGTTATTTCAAAGGTCCTACAACTGCAAAAAGACCAAAACCCACAACCCACAAGCAAATAAATATAGTAAACAATAGGATGAAAACAACAAATTATCGTCATGGTTTTTGCCACAAAATTACATTTTATTATTTACTGAAATGACATTCTCTCTCCAGCTCTCTCTCTCAAATGTGCACTATACAGTACGGACACACACTCACACAGAATTGACACACACTCACATGTGTTGTCAGCGCTGCTCTTGTGATTTTATCAGTAAAATAGTTTACCAACTTAAAAGCTGCATGACATTTCTCACTAGTGAGGTAATAAATGCGCTATTCTTGAAGCAGATAGACTTACGGCTTACGACTTACTGACAAATCTTGAAATACACATCTGAAGAGTGTCTTGAGGTGTGGTAATATATAATAATAAATAATAAATAAAAATAAAAAATAATTCAATGGCCTGTCATCAATTATTCCTTACTTAACCCTCTGGTCCTCTTCGGTCATTTACATTTTGAAATTTTAATTTTATTTATTTTATTTATTTTTTAATCGGAATGGGATGAAACTTTGTGATTTTTGTCGCATTAGCTATGTGAACACACAAAAAAATCATGGACGTGATTCGGATATGTTAAAGGGTCATAAAAAAATAGTCACACTTGGCTCCTTCATGGTTAAAAATGGCCACCATAGGAAATTAATGGGAAATACTAAAATTCAGAGAAACCTTTGGTGGTACAAACTACAAATCAGCCACTGTGCAGAAAAAAAGTGCACAGCAATGAAGGGGGGACACTCTAAAATGTCAATTTTGTTACATTGTTATTGAATTTTGCTGTTACGTGTGACAAAATGCACTCCTCTGTGTTCAGGTTTGACTGTAGTAAAATGAATGCAAAAACCGACACTTCAAATCAACATTTTAAACCAAAAAAAAATCTAAACCTTGACAAAAAGTAGTCTTTGAGAATGTCTAAGTATAAATCAAAATCCACAACTCAATAAAAATAAATATTTATGTCTTAAAACACTATAAGCCACTTTAGAACTATATATGAATCTGGTTACATCATGATATTACAAAAGTTTTTCTTTTTTTACCCCCACCAGATGTCACTAATCTACCTTCAAAAAATGGATTTTAAATGCCTTTTCTCTAATTAACACTTTAATTGAAAAAAATATATATTTTTTAAATTTAGGGGGGGGAAAAAACTGTATTACTTTCAATGGGGAAAAGTAGTTAATAAAATTGTATAAATATTGTACAGTATCATAAAATACCCTCAAAAAAATATATATTATTGAACAAAAATATACTTCATTGGTTTTCCTTGGGAGGGGGGGATGGGGGTGGGGGGTTGGCGGATAACTCCAAACCGTACCGTGCCATCAGATTAGTTTATTTCAGTGTCACTCTAGTGCGGCGAAAATCCCTTCAATATCAACAAAGATTGCGAACGTGAGACCCGAGAGTTTGTTCTATTCAGCCGCGAATTCAGTTTTAAATGACCAAAAAAACATTAATTATTTACTTTTCGCTGTTGACTTTCTTGTCGCTTTGCTAATGTCATATCCGCCCTTCTCTGATTGGTTTACTGTGTTTCCTGTTTGCTCGGATTTGCTCCGCCCTAGAAATTGAATTGATTTAATGGCGACCAGACGCATCCGCTGGTACAGCAGTGAGGCTGGATTTTCCAGGCAAGCGTTTTGGGGCCTTCGGACATTTTTTACCATGAAGAAGTCAAATGTGACCCCTAAACGAAGAGGACCAGAGGGTTAAAGCACTTTGCTTCCTAACAATTTCTATTTACCATGATAAGTTCACAGCCAAGTAATAAACAGCATGTAGTGTCTTTATTTAATTCTCTCTCTTTAAAACTTTTAAAGCAGAACAACAAAAACTTCAACAAAAACACTCCCGTCAGGCAGGGTTTCCTTTTGATCCTAAATTTCTCTCATTGCTCAAAACAAGCAAGTTCATAAACACCCCCACTCTCAGTCCTCCTTCATTCTTCTCTTTCACCCTTGTCTTTTCCCTGCATTCTCTTCCTCCTCGTCCTCTCGGACCAATCCAGGGCCTTTCAGTGGTATTGCCATGTCTATCACAGGGCTCAATTTGCCTAGGCTTCTGCGGCCCTCTGCTCTGAGCTGATAAGACATGCCAGGGGCCCCGCCGGCTGTTTGGTCATAGAAATCGCATCTTGAGTCGCCGTCGGGTTTCGAGGCATGAAAGTGTTTGTTTGTGCACGGAGAGAAAGAGACTCTGCTCCCGGATCTCACGATTGGGCCGCGGGGCACCCGCTCTCTCCCCGACTCCAGCTTTTCCCACTCTTTTCTTCGCTCTCATTCCCCCACTCTGGTTTCTCTCTCAGCTTGAAGGCAGAGGGGGTGTCAATTATCCCGTGGTTGGAGGGGAGGATGTTCAGCGTAGACAGCTCTGCATCCCACAGTGCTGGGATGGGAGAATGAGGGGTAAAACGAGCTGCTTCCTCTGGTAATTAAAGCGGTGATGGCGCATTGAAGGAAGCCGATGGAGGGGGCGACTTTTCATTGCCACACCGCGCCGTACAACATAAACCCGCAGACTGATAATTAAAGCACTGTTTGCTCTCGTTATTAGTTTACAAAACAAGCTGTTTTAAAGTTAAGACCATAAAAAGTTGATTCATGAGACATGGGGCAAAACTTCCCTCAAACTTTACTAGCCATTACTATTTTTAAATAACAGCATTTGATATTTATAGAGTTAGAAATATGACAATATGATTTGAATTTGAATTGTGTAGATTTGAAGTGTCATTTAAGGGTTAGTTCTCCCAAAAATGAAAATTCTGTCATTAATTACTCACCCTCATGTCGTTCCACACCCGTAAGACCTTCGTTAATCTTCAGAACACAAATTAAGATATTTTTGATGAAATCCGATAGCTGTATGACTCCTCAATAGACAGCAATTTAACAACCACTTTCAAGGTCCAGAAAGTTACTAAAGACGTGTGCTGTGTCTCATTTCGAAGGCTGCGTCCTCCGGAGGTCGCATTTGTAGGCTGAATGCGTCATCAAGGCGGTCTCATTTAAGAAAAGTAAATGTTAGATTGCAAAGTAAGAAAGAAATTACAGTATTTTACACCTTACAAGGAATAACAGTCAATTTTATAATGGTGCCTTCTTTAAATGAGACATCCTTGATGACATATGCAGCCTTCAAATGCGACCTCCGGAGGACACAGCCTCCAAAATTAGACGCAGCTATAGTTATAATAGTCCACATGACTGCCGTGGTTCAACCTTAATTTTATGAAGCGACATGAATACTGTTTGACAGCAAAAACAAAACAAAAATAACGACTTTATTCAACAATATCTTCTGTCTTGTGTCATTCCACTACGTTGTATATGTCCAGTGTTTCCAGGTTCTTCGTCAGAAAGGTGGCTCATTATTGGCCTGCTCCTGCGTCAGCATCACACGCATGAGTCGTGCTGCTCACGTGATCAGGTTTAGCCAATACTGAGCTGGCGTTCAGACGAAGAACCTGGAAGGGCTGGACGCAAACAACGGAGTGGAATGATAGAGGACAGAAGATAAATGCCACAGGAGAAGTTAATCGCTGAGGTCCAGAAAAAGCTAGTTTGACAAGTCAAACTCCCTTTTCAAGGATACTTTAAAGAAAATGAAAATAATCGGTCATACCCACAGAATAAATGGTGAGAAGTATTAACCGGGTGTGCCTCATATACATCCTGAAAAGTGAAGCTGCGGGCTCTTTGATCGCCCCCTGGAGGCTGGATGCAGTACAGGTCATAAACCCCGCCCTCTCAATGCAGTCGAATGAGACTTCAGTGAAAACATAAAAATAAATTATGCTTCAAATAAAATTTTCCGAAAGATGGTTTTGGTCATTTAAGGTAGTTGTTATCACACTGATATATATTCAATTCTTTGTTTTTGTGATAAGTTTGTGATAGCTAGCAATTTGGTGCTATAGAAACGGGGCGTGTCATCGTGATTCACAGTTGATTGACAGCTTCTCTGAGGACTGTCGGGGCTTCGAGGGGAGATTCAAGATATATAACTAGCTATTAATTTTCAATTTCTGTGTTATTTCACACCGACAAAATGAGCCGTTCAGCAGTAAACTGTACTAACTGACCTACAGGATATGACGGATATCTGAGTTTTTCTGTGTAACGTTAAATGTGGGCTTCATAAGCTATTATGACATTAATAAATGTTATTAGTTAAGATAACATGCCTAACGGTAGCCATGACGGAAAAAAAGACTGATTGTTATCTGGCAGTTACTAATTATTTTTTATGGTTATAAAATAATAATTAGCAGGATAAAACTAATGATAGCCTACTCTCTAATTATTTATAGAGCACTGTCTACAGCAATCGATCTCCTGTAACGTTAGTTTAACCCTTTATTTAAAATGGCAGGACCGTTTCTGACATTTTAGAGTTGTTTCTAGTGGCATATTTTATTGAGTCTACTGAATTTGCTGTTGCAAAAATATTATTGCTCTAGAAATAGAACAGCCTATTATTTTATAGGTAGAATTTTAAATTGTGTATAATTTATATAGCCTATTTAAAATACATCAATGATGACGCAGTAGTCTGGGCAAAAGTTTGATACCGCGACTCCGCCTCCGGCTCCACTGACGATTCTTTCTGCACATGCCCTGGTTCCAAACTTTTTTTTGTGATGTTTTTGTGTAATGTGTAACGCCCATCGGCGTCCGTTTTGGCTTCAGTTCAAGGAAGGAAGCAGCGTTGCATCGTCCATCTTTTTTTACAGTCTATGGTATAAACGATATATGTCAGGATAGCAAACAGTGTAACATAAAATTACCTCAGGTTTTTATTCGCTTGATGACGCCAAGTTTGAGAGCAGAATCTTGGGACATGTGGTCTTCCCCTCAACGGCCGGTGCAAAAGAATATTGGAGTTGGGAAGAACTCTTGTTCATGGATGTGATTATTAACGTTACTGTAGTGTGAAGCAGAGCAGGAGCGAGTGTTGTGGAGCTGAACGAGGAGCTGGAGCGATTGATCAACACACGCCTCACGAGCAGCGGGACTTTTATTATGACACAGTCGCCGGCGCCACTTCCGCTTTTCCAGTCATGATATATTTGAGTGTTGAAAATCAGGTTATAACGTTTCTCTGAGCGTTCACTCGTCGGCTGCTGTGAGACACTGTTACACACTGCAGTAAGATTGATCGATTTTACAATATCATATTAAATACTGGATGGCTTGTGTTGATAAATGGCATGCGATTCATTTTAAAATGTACTGTATGGTGGAGAAAATGCTGTATTACTGTTACTAAAAATAAAGCTGCATCTGATTATGCTATGTTAGCTACTTCACAAAACAGTGTTTTTCTCTGAGGCATGGTAAAGCATGGTACTCGCAAAAAATCAAGAAAATTGATTTAAACAATAAGACTAAACATGTTGAGCTATATAACAATAGTTTTCTGTCTATGAATATATCAAAACAGTTGTTCCCTTGTCTATTAAAACATGTAAATATTAAAGCGTCTTTGGTGTTTCCATGGTTTCTACAAAATAAAACCGGAAACCGAGGGTAACGCGGGAATGACGCAATTGACAGTCGACACTTCACACGTCCGGAGCCTTGGTTAAAATGGCAATTTTCTCACGATTTACAAATAGTTGGAAACATTTGGGAAATTTAAAGTACTCAAGTGAACAAAATATATAACACTGGCCTAGTGGATTTTGGATATTTTACTGCATAAATATTACATATTGCACCTTTAAGAATTCAGAACAAAAAATACACTGTTTGAAAATACATGTGTAGAAAATTATGCCATAAAAGAAACTATTTTGTCAAATATCAAATGTCCAGGATTCAAGTTTAAAAAATTCTAATTCAAAACTATATAAAATGGCACTTAATATTAAATTCTGTTAAATGATATCTGTATATAATTCAAATGTACACAATTGAAATTCAAATCATATTGTCCTATTTGTAGCTCCATATATGTTAACCAGAGAAGATCACTTAAAATATGTCTACTCTCAGAACCAATGTTTAAAAGTCACTCCACAAAATACTGAAAATAGAAACTGAATTCAAATTGGAGAGAGAGATAGAGAGCAAGAAAGAGAGGGTCCCTTTGCTGACTGCATTAGCATGTGAGGGTGGTATCACATTCCTACTGAATCGGCAAACTCATTCCCTACACTTAGGAGCCAGGACGCCTCCCTAATGTGGAGTGTAACACAACGCAATGAGCCTGGGAGAAGGTGATGAGGTGGGGGGTGGAGGCTAATGAGAGGGTAATTGTGCTAGTGAGAGCTGAAAGAGCGTTGGGATAGGCCAGAGGAGGGAAAGCCGAGCTGTCCTGGGTGAGAGAAAGAGCCCTGAGGGGTGTTTAACAGCAGCAGGAAGGATCGTCTTAGCTGAGCAGAGCACCGCTGACCTTCATGTCCGAGCAGGGCGCTCCGGCTCAGCTTTCTGGTGACAGGGAGGCGTGCTTCTCCACAGAACGGGACATGCGGTCAGGCCGTGCTGACTCCAGCCGGTCCAAATGGTTGCTCACAGGAAGGGTAACGAATGTGTGTTACGGTTGGGATGCAGAGGTACAGCAGACATGAAAAGTACATGTGCTCATGCCATTGCATTATAACAAATTATCAACACTATGGTATTTATATCAAACAAAGACAAGCACACTTTACAAGCAGAAAAGATCTTAATGACAACAGATGTCATGCTGTAAAGGTTCCTAATTTTATTTTGGAGGTCTCCTACAATAGCTTTACATGCAATTTTTTTTTTTTTTTTTCACCTTAATTTTTAACAAATTTTTTTTTTGATAATATACATTGCAGCATCACCTCTTCTCTCACAGTGTCTGAAATGGTTTGATAAAGTATTCAGTCTCTCTAAACTCCTCCTTTCTGAGAGCCTTCTCTGCTCTGATTGGTCAGATTGCCGAGTCTGTTGTGATTGGTCAACTGCTTTCATCACATGTCGGTAATCAAGCAGCCATTATCATATCTGATTTTTATCGGCAGAAGCTTCCTCAGCACTTGATACACAGTAATGCCAAAGATGGCGTTGGTTTAACCGCATCAATTCCAGCGCGAGTCCTCATCCTCTTGAAGTGCAGCAAAGTGGATTTGACAAATTTAAAATTTAACAAAATTAACTTTTTACTCAAATAATATAACACTGAATTAAACCATACTTTTAAAGTGTATGCTTTTCTCAGAAACATCTAAGTAAACAATACAGTAAGTATCGCGTAGACGCCATATGTATATAATAGAAGTAATATGGCACACTCCCAAACAAAAAGATTTTCTTGTACAACAATGGTGGTAACATTCGATAGATCAATTCTGTGAGTGAACGTGTCATTTTGATTGGAAAATGAACTCCAGATGTCACAAAATCACAAGTTACTAAACCTAACAACAAAAGCAATGATAAACCAGTGTAAATACAGCTGGAAAAAAATCAATCTTATTAATTATTCATGCCCCACTGCATGATGGGAACACCTGTATCAGAAAAGTTGAGTAGATTTTACTTCTTCTTTATATCATTGATATTTTCTACATGCTTGAATTGAGTACTAATATTGAATTTACTTTGTTTTTTCAATTCTTGCCTAAACTAACTTTTTCATGTAGAAATTGTTTTGGTTTTTTTTCTGTAGCATTTACTTCACCACAGAATCATTTTTATCCGTGCATATTCCCTCTTTATTACTGTAAAGCTGCTTTGAAACACTCTGTATTGAATAAAGCACTATATAAATCAATGTGACTTGCAATGACTGTAAAAATGAGCAGAACATTGCAGTTAAAATAAAATAATGCACAAGTTTTAACAAAATCATTCAGATAAATTCTGGGTTCAAAATGAGTTCAAGCTGAGTTGACATCATTTATGACATAATGTCTCTCAATTATTTTATAAAATGTTAAAAACAAGGTTACACTCTAAAAAACAGGTTAAAAGCAACCCAAGTTGGGTTGAAAATGGACAAACTCAGCGAGATGGTTGATATAACAAACCTCTTTTTATTTAACTCAACTATTGTTTAAAAATACTGTATGTCTGGCTTAAAATTACCCCAAAATAGGTTGGAAATTAAAAATCAGACACATAATTAGAGGCAACAATATCAAAGGGTGAACATTTATTAATAAGCAAATTAATAAATGTTTATTGTTTAATTATTCATTAAACTTATTAATAAATGTTAATTTCCAACATACTTTGGGTTCATTTTAAGCAAGCAATACAGTCATTTTTAAACAATAGTTGAGTTAAATAAAGCTACCCAAACATTTAACCCAACCACTGGGTTAAAACAACCCAATCATGGGGTTTGTCCATTTTCAACCCAACTTGGTTGTATTTAACTCAGTACACTCTAAAAAATGCTGGGTTAAAAACAACCCAAGTTGGGTTGAAAATGGACAAACCCAGCAGTTGGGTTGTTTTAACCCAACTGTAAAATGTTTAAATGTTTGCCAAACCTGCTGGGTAGTTTTATTTAACCCAACTATTGTTTGAAAATGACTATATGGCTGACTTAAAATGAATCTAAAATGAAATTAAAATGTTCATTTATTAACCATATTAATATATGTTAATTTTCAAGATAGTTTGGGTTCATTTTAAGTAAGCAATACTGTAATTTTTAAACAATAGTTGAGTTAAGTAAAAACTACCCAGCAGGTTGGGCAAACATTTAACCCAACAGTTGGGTTAAAACAACCCAATCGCTGGGTTTGTCCATTTTCAACCCAACTTGGGTTGTTTTTAACCCAGCATTTTTTAGAGTGTATTTTTAGTGTGTACAGTGGAAGTGAATGGGGCCAATTTTTTAAGTAAGAAATGGGAAGTTTATGATTTTATATTGTACGTGTGCCTCCAATATAAAAGCTTGGGATCAACATATTCTTTTTTCCCAAACAAAAATGTGTTTTTGTATTTAGCATTCACCTATATATACATTTTCAAAGCAAATGTAACAACCACATTTTACAATCAAATCAATTCCCAGTCGATAAAATCAAGTCCCATCCTACATTTTTCCCTTATTTAATAACCTTCACCTGTACAAAAAAAAAAAATCCAATTACAGAAACAAGATGGTTTTCAAACTGTTGAGGCCAGTATATGCCATCAGCTTTTAGTTATATTTTACAAGAAAAAAAGTAGCAGCACTGTTATTCCACTGACCTCACAGGCGCCTCGCATTGTTTTCACCTGATGTTCCTATAATGAGTATTTTGTAAATAGTCAACACTATAATGAGCAGTGTTATCATGAAACAGCGTGGTGGTGGTGGCGGTGGTGCTGCAAAGTTTTGCACGTTCCGCCGCAGTATTTGTTGGCACTTCTCGTTTCAGTTAGTCGGCCTGAGGCGAGGTTTGTGCATTATAAACATCACCAAATGAACAGCAGCTCCGCTCTTTTGTAAGAGTGGAGTAATTAGCTTCTGCTTATCTGCTTATTCTGCCCTTTGGCACTAGTTGAATTTCACCCCCATTAAACCACAGCCTTATCAGCAGCTGACATAGTGTAATGCCCATTTCTGACGAGTTTTGAAACACACATCGGTGTAATGTTTCTGCACTCTCCTCAATCGACAAGACCTCATGATGCGGAGAGGCCAGAGGGAGAGATTAGAGGAGAAAAATCGAATAAATACATTAAAATCAACCACAACAAATAAAAGAAGCTTCTTTTTGGCTTTTGGAAATCAAAGGCTGCTGAAAAAGAGCTTTTGCTCTCCGTAAAGCCTCGGGAAGACGAATCCACACACGACGGGCGTTGAATGGCACGCCGTAGATTTCATTCTAGATGTGATAATAATACTCCATTTGCCCCAAGTCAGTGTCAAACAATAATGAGAGACGTTTAAGTGGATGTCACACTCGCTTTTGGTTCTCAGAAGATAACATAGAGGTTTTCTGATTCGCAAGTAATTGCGATGAAATCAGGGATCGTGTGAAAGGAATTTCCAGTCGGAACGCGTCCTCATTCAGTTCCGATTTATGCAAATGTCTCCCACTACAAATCACTTCCACTGTATGCTGCAGAGACACCGCTCAAACACTTCACCGCTAAATCACTCAGTGGGTGTACTGCGGCAGGGACCTGAAAATGAAGACATTTATTCCCTCGCTCTTTTCCCGGGAAAGAATGTTTCCGAGTCTGTGTTTATTTCATATGCTAATTCTCCCTGTGAGAACACAGTGAATGAGTTGGGTCCTAAATGCTTATTTTCACCATTTAGCATCCGACAAAAAAGCCCCATGGTGACACGGAAAGTTAGCCTGAAGTGACCCAGGCAGGTAGCCAAACAAGCCGGAGAAGAGTCTTTACAAAGCATCGTGAGAACTTCTCCGAGCTCACAATAGTTTTTACCCCCTCAAAGACTTAAGCATGTTTCCGCTCATTGGAGATGAGTTTGTTCCAAAGAAAGAGGTTTTTTTTTTCCAAACTGATTTACTCTGCTAATGAGTGAATCTCACAAAAACATGGCAGGGTCACATTTCCAAAAGAAAGAAACAATAATAATGTATTTTGCAAAATAAATAAATAAATGATTTTTTTTGCATTATGACATTACTTAAATGACCATTAAGCACCACCCCCAACCGACCCTTTGCCAAGCTCTGCCCCTTTACAAAACATCCCATATGAGAGAATTGTAGGCCTACATTTTCTTTCTTTTTATTTAATGTCAATACAGTTATACTCTGTGCACTACCTATAACAGTAGTAGCCTAATAAAAAAGAAATGATGGTAACACTTGAGTATAGAGAACACATAAACTATTAACTTTTCCCTCAATAAACTCCTAATTACTGCTTATTAATAGTAAGGTAGCTGTTAAGTTTAGGTATCAGGTAGGATTAAGAATGTAGAATATGATCATGCAGAATAAGGCATTAAAGGGATAGTTCACCCAGAAATGAAAATTTGATGTTTATCTGCTTACCCCCAGGGCATCCAAGATGTAGATGACTTTTTTTCTTCAGTCGAACGCAAATTATGATTTTTAACTGCAACCGCTGCCGTCTGTCAGTCAAATAATAGCAGTGATTGGGAACTTGAACAATAAGAGTCGAAAAAACTTGCTTAGACAAATCAAAATTAAAACCTGCGGCTCGTGACGACACATTGATGTCCTAAGACACGAAACGATCGGTTTGTGCGAGAAACCGAACATTATTTATATAATTTTTACCTCTAATACACCACTATGTCCAACTTCGTTCAGCTTCCTGTTAGTGAGGTCAAAAAACGCGTTGTGTTGACGGAAGACATCACTTCCGTTGTCAGAGCGCGATCCGACCTCACTAGCCGGAAGCTGAACGAAGTTGGACATAGTGGTGTATTAGAGGTAAAAATTATATAAATACTGTTCGGTTTCTCGCACAAACGATCGTTTCGTGTCTTAGGACATTAATGTGCCGTCACGAGCCGCAGGTTTTAATTTTGATTTGTCTAAGCAAGTTTTATTTACTGTTATAGTTGAAGTTCCCATCTACTGCTATTATTTGACTGACAGACAGCAGCGGTTGCAGTTAAAAATCATAATTTGCGTTCGACTGAAGAAAAAAAGTCATCTACATCTTGGATGCCCTGGGGGTAAGCAGATAAACATCAAATTTTCATTTTTGGGTGAACTATCCCTTTAATATGTGCTTAATAAGTACAAATAAACAGCCAATGTTCTAGTAATATGCATGCTAAAAAGCAACTGGTTAAAAGTCCCTAAATTAAAGTGTTACCGAAATTGTTAAATTGTTACATGATTAAAAACTCTACAGCATACTTGAACTGCTGTTACTGTTACCAACGGCTTTATTACATGAATCAATATGAAAATGAATTAACATTATCAATATTCATTTACATTTGCTAAATGAGCAAATGTAGACTTTCTTGATGTTATCTCCAAAAATATCACATTTCGAAGCAAAAGTACATAAGATTGTCACAAAATTATTTTCATAATTTGCTTATTTGATTAAACTTATTCTAAATAATGCTGGGTTGAAAACAACCCAAGTTGGGTTGAAAATGGACAAACCCAGCAACTGGGTTGTTTTAACCCAGCGTATGGGTTGTTTTTGGGTTAATGCTAGCCCAACCTGCTGGGTAGTTTTATTTAACTCAACTATTGTTTAAAAATGACTGTATTGTTTTCTTAAAATGAACCCAAAGTATGTTGGAAATGAACCTTTATTAATAAGTTTAATGAATAATAATTAAACAATAAACATTTATTAAATTGCTTATTAAATATTCACCTTTTGATTATTATAGTTGCCCCTAGATTTTTAATTTCTTTTTTGGGTTCATTTTAAGCCAGCTATATAGTAATTTTTTAAACAATAGTTGAGTTAAATAAAACTGCCCAGCAGGTTTGGCAAACATTTAACCCAACCGCTGGGTTAGTCCATTTTCAACCCAACTTGAGTTGTTTTTAACCCAGCATTTTTTAGAGTGAATTTTCAAACTTGTGTTAGCACACGCTAGATTTTCTGCACCAGTTGTTCTCAATCAGGGGGCCTAAGTAAACTTACACATTTCTTCCAAAAGTGTTTCATTTGAGATCTTCAAAAGGTATATCTATTTAAACTTACATGCATTTGAAACATTTTTCTTTTTGTCATTCCAAACGTCTAGCGTTTTAAAGACTTACCACAAGAACTGCTGCCGCTGTTGACTCCATATAAGATTTATCACTTGTGTTTGAATTTTTCCTCATTTCTAAGTCACCTTGAAAAGTGTGTGCTAAATAAATTAATATAAATGTATTAAATACATTCAGTACTTGTACTACTTGTCAAATGCAGCTTTATTGTCATTTTTCACATTGCAGAGTGATGGTGAAAACTATCTGATATTTAAAAGATGTAATCTCCTCTGAGCATTTGGGGTTGTTTTTCATGTCTTCTGTTATTCCTTGATGCTTCAGGGGTGAAGGAGAATCATGTCACCAGTATGTGCACTTCTGAAGATTCATTTTAACAACAAATATAATGTATGAGGAGGGAAAACTAAATTAAGATATTTATCTGACAAAATTATTTGGCAAAAAAAGCAAACTGCAGCTAGAAATATTATTTTACTATACAAAAAAAGATGAATAAAACAACAAAAAGCTCACTGAAAAAAAACATGCATTGAATAAAACATAATCAGTTATTAACATTATTTTTTGCATTTCTTTGTATAACAGCCTGGCAAAAATATATATCTGCACAATTTTCCATGTTTCATTGCGTTATGACAAAAAAAAACAACTGACAAATACGTAATATGCTTACAAAACCCTTAACAATTTTTGATAATGTAACGATCAGTCTAGTTTAAGTTTGTAGGTGTGTTCGACTCTTGCAGTACTTTGATGTCATACACGAACACACCTTTTGTTTTCCTGGGCTGTGTCCAAAATCGCCTCTATACCCTTAAATAGGGCACTATATGAGGGAACAGCCATTTGTAGTGGTGTCTGAAACAATGGTGGACGTTATGGAGTGCACTCATATAATCCTATAATGCACTGCAATAACGATTACAAGGCTGCATCCGAGATCGCACACTTCCCTACTATATAGTAGGTGAAAAACAGTATGTGACAAAATAAGTATTTCTGAATTCACAGTAGGCTATTCATAAAAGAGTCAGCAAAAAGTATCCAGATGGCCTACTACTTCCGCTGAGATTCTGAAGTGTGCATACGATGGATACTTTACCATCCCATGAGGCCACGGGAGAGGATTTGTGAATGGCTGTGATGTGACACAACTGATGCTGGTAGGTCACATGATAATGACAACGTGACTGTAGTTCATCCAGATTACATTTACACTACACACACATACTATATACAGTGCTCAGCATAAATTAGTACACTCCCTTTGAAAAGTAACATTTTAAACAATATCTCAATGAACAATCAAAAACAAAGACTACGTTTTTTTGTGCCTGGACTTTAGGAGAGGCTTCTTTTGTGGACGGCACCCATGCATGCCATTCCTCTGCAGTGTGCCGTATTGTGTCACGGGAAATAGTCACCCCAGTTTGGCTTTCTACTTCTTTAGATAACTGCAGTGAACTTGCATGCCGATTTTTTTCTACCCAATGCTGACAGCATGAAATGGGAAGGGGTTTTAACACCCTTTTATAGTCATCTGTCTGCCGTTGTCTGTCAGAAAGGTATGATTGGTCAGTCATTTAGTTTAATTTTATTTTATGCAAAACAAATGTATTATTATCTTTTAGTGTTGAATTGAAATGCCCTACAGATTTCACTGGGATCCATAGCACTGAAATAAATAAAGAAATTACTCATGAATGGCTTCTTCTCTACTCTTTATCATTTTGACTTCATTCAGCACATGGATTATAAAGTTCAGTCAATGCGGTCTTGGGATTCTGGATTCAGGACACTCTGAGATCACAAAACTCAATTGAACGTTCAGACTCTTTGTCTGAGTGAGCGGCTGGACCATGAAGAATTGCAGATTTGTTTCTGAGGTGTTGTAATTCTTGCATCTCTCTCTCTCTCTGTGCTGTCACTCCCTCTCATACTGACCGATTTCAAAGAGGAACACCCCCTCCCCTCCCATTCGCTGTTCTGTTTCCACGTTTCCATAGCAACCGAGCCTCGCTCTGTTTTCGCCCCCTTTTTGTTTTGCACGGGGAGGCATCTCATAATAGGGGTCTAAAGGGAACAGGAAGGGAACACTAGCGGAGAAGGGGGGGACTGCGGGCCGAAGCTGTGAAAAAGCAACAAAAACAGTAAGAAATGCATTGATAATGACATCACCAGCATTTCCCACAGTGGCCAGTGTCTTAATGGGAGCTGGAGCTCCCATTCATCGGCCCGGGGTTGGCTTTCCAAGAGCCTGGGGAGGCCAGCGCTCCCTTCATCTCAATGGGCTTTTTGTTGAGGAACAGAGGAGCTGTTCTAGGCTTGTAGAAAAGCTCAGCTAATTCACTTTAGGGTTACCAGGAAGCCTGAGCCCGCAAGGTTGGCAACAATGGCAAACTTGATTGCCTCACTTCGACGGCCCAAGAACTCCCAGCTGGAGCACCAGAATTCAAATGGGAACTTGTTGTCTCTGTTCTGTATGTTTCTTTCTCTCGCAGCCCCGCCTCTGTGTCCACACACATCTCTTCATCTGACGGGATCCCATGGCCGCCTGACCGACCCTGACATATTTCGGGGAGGGACAGTAAGAGTCTTTTCCATTGTGCACAGCAGATCTGTGCCTGATGTTAGAGCGCCCCCAGTTGGTGTTGGAGTGCAAGAAGTCATTTTTACACCTAAAACTTATAAGTCATATTTTTAAAATGATCTTATTTAATGTTAATTAAAAATAATTAGGGAGGTACTGTCGCCTCACCGCAAGAAGGCCTTTAGTTTGAGTCCTGGCTGAGCCTGGAGGCATTTCTGTGTGGAGTCTCCATAAACATAATGTATTACTGCCGCAAAGGGTTGCCATATTGCAACATTCACATTTTCTCAATTTATGACCAAATTATATTACGCAAAATTCAACTGATCAAACAAGCATAAAACATCATATGTATAAGAAATAAGTCTTACAATTTAGGCTATTTTAACATCATATTAATAGACTAAAAATAGAGATGTACAACATTAAACTGACAACATTTTTTGTATTTATTTTTATTACAACAGAAGGATCAGAGCTAAATATAAGCTTAGATAAGAGGGCTTTCAAATATTGTCTTGAATAATTCTTATCTTTTTATGGAATATTGCAGTATTTATTTTATATATATATAAATCTGATTCCAAAAAAGTTGGGACACTGTACAAACTGTGAATAAAAACCGAATGCAATGATGTGGAAGTTTCAAATTTCAATATGTTATTCAGAATACAACATAGATGACATATCAAATGTTTAAACTGATAAAATGTATCATTTTAAGGGAAAAATAAGTTGATTTTAGATTTTAAACACATCTCAAAAAAGTTGGGACAAGGCCATGTTTACCATTGTGTGGCATCCCCTCTTCTTTTTATAACAGTCTGCAAACATCTGGGGACTGAGGAGACAAGTTGCTCAAGTTTAGGAATAGGAGTGTTGTCCCATTCTTGTCTAATACAGGCTTCTAGTTGCTCAACTGTCTTAGGTCTTCTTTGTTGCATCTTTCTCTTTATGATGAGCTAAATGTTTTCTATGGGTGAAAGATCTGGACTGCAGGCTGGCCATTTCAGTACCCTGATCCTTCTTCTACACAGCCATGATGTTGTAATTGATGCAGTATGTGGTCTGGCATTGTCATGTTGGAAAATGCAAGGTCTTCCCTGAAAAGGACGACGTCTGGATGGGAGCATATGTTGTTCTAGAACTTGGATATACCTTTCAGCATTGATGGTGCCTTTCCAGATGTGTAAGCTGCCCATGCCACACAAACTCATGCAACCCCATACCATCAGAGATGCAGGCTTCTGAACTGAGCGCTGATAACAACTTGTCCTTGTCCTCTTTAGTCCGGATGACATGGCATCCCAGTTTTCCAAAAAGAACTTCAAATTTTGATTCATCTGACCACAGAACAGTTTTCTACTTTGCCACAGTCCATTTTAAATGAGCCTTGGCCCAGAGAAAATGCCTGCGCTTCTGGATCATGTTTAGATATGGCTTCTTTTTTGACCTATAGAGTTTTAGCCGGCAACGGCGAATGGCACGGTAGATTGTGTTCACCGACAATGTTTTCTGGAAGTATTCCTGAACCCATGTTGTGATTTCCATTACAGTAGCATTCCTGTATGTGATGCAGTGCCGTCTAAGGGCCGAAGATCACGGGCATCCAGTATGGTTTTCCGGCCTTGACCCTTACGCACAGAGATTGTTCCAGATTCTCTGAATCTTTGGATGATATTATGCACTGTAGATGATGATAACTTCAAACTCTTTGCAATTTTTCTCTGAGAAACTCCTTTCTGATATTGCTCCACTATTTTTCGCCGCAGCATTGGGGGAATTGGTGATCCTCTGCCCATCTTGACTTCTGAGAGACACTGCCACTCTGAGAGGCTCTTTTTATACCCAATCATGTTGCCAATTGACCTAATAAGTTGCGAATTGGTCCTCCAGCTGTTCCTTATATGTACATTTAACTATTCCGGCCTCTTATTGCTACCTGTCCCAACTTTTTTGGAATGTGAAGCTCTCTTGAAATCCAAAATGAGCCAATATTTGGCATGACAATTCAAAATGTCTAACTTTCAACATTCGATATGTTATCTATATTATACTGTGAATAAAATATAAGTTAATGAGATTTGTAAACTATTGCATTCCTTTTTTATTCACAATTTGTACAGTGTCCCAACTTTTTTGGAATTGGGTTTGTATATATATATATATATATATACAGTAGTCAACATTTGTGGTTTGTGGATTTTTGTGGACATTTGTGGATCAAAAAGGTTCATCAAGTTGTCCTAAGAACTAAGTTTTCCTAAGAAGAAGGTTTTAGGACAATTTTGATGAAAGGTTTTGATCCACTTCAAATGTTGACTACTATATATTATTTTTCTTCATTCATGTGCCCTCATGATCTTTAATCAAAATAACTTCTCCCTCTTGCAGCAACATCTCTTATCTTCTTTTATGATGTGTTTACTGGCGTGAGGGTTGAGCAACCTGTCACTCACATGAGATCCACCAATAGCAAACCATCCTATCGATTCCTGATGGACAAAATCAAGTCTTCCCCTATTTTTGTTTTTGTGTTTGAGAAGCCTTTATACTGGGATATATGTCACAATAGTAAAGAAAAGACTATCACAATTTCCATTTCATGCCAACTTTAATGTTAAGTACTTTTTTCAAAGTAAAGAGTCATATGTTTTTCCCTGTGCAGATGTCACATGGTGTAACTTTAGATACTGAAATTCCAAAGATCTCAGTACAGTTAATATACATACTGTATGCTGTTATTACTGAATCTGTTAACACATCAAATCAAGCTGTTTTGATTCTTTCTCTTCAGGCATTTAGTGTAGAGGTCAGAGGTGTATAGTCACGAATTACAAATTCTTGTTTTTGGAAATTTCTACTTTACGTGAGTATAAATATTTTTGTTGAATTTTACTTTTTATACTTCACTTCATTTTTAAATTTATATTCTTACTCAGATACAAAAAAAAAAAAAAAAAGATCTTTATATATCAAGTTTGTGAATGAATCTTTTGATTAGTTCGGTTTAACTGAATGTGTCAAACCGAAATGATTCATTTTACGAATCACAAATCTGAATCTAACAGCTCTCCTGATGTGATGAGAATTCAGAACACTTGTCAATGAGACGTAACTGGAATTGGTTATAAATACACAGCATCTCTTCATGAACACTGGGAACATCAGTACCTGGTTTCACGTGCACACCCTCGGGTTCTAGGGGGGTGTATTATATTTAGTTTAGATTAGTATTAGGTGGTTTAGCGTTAGGGACCCAAAGAGAACCTTGTGAAGGTGGGCAGCAGATGGCACCCTAGATCGTAACCAACATTTTTTTTTTACTGTATTCATACTATATGTACTAATGAGTTATTTAATAAATGTTTATGTTATGAAATCCCATAACAACTTCGACCAGTTGAACAACACAAAGACATGAAACTGCTCTTTTAATTCTTTCAAATAAATATTATAAAATTGCATGAACTGACCAAAGCATTTAAAGGTGCCCTAGAACATTCTTTCACAAGATGTAATATAAGTCTAAGGTGTCCCCTGAATGTGTCTGTGAAGTTTCAGCTCAAAATACCCCATAGATTTTTTTAAATACATTTTTTTAACTGCCTATTTTGGGGCATCATTAACTATGCGCCAATTCAGGCTGCGGCCCCTTTAAATCGCGGGCTCCCTATGAAAATAGCGACGACTCTCTTGTCCTTGTGAATACAGTAATAAACGATCGTAACTTTAACCACATTTAACAGTACATTAGCAACATGCTAATGAAACATTTAGAAATATATCACTAAAAATATCATGATATCATGGATCATGTCAGTTATTATTGCTCCGTCTGCCATTTTTCACTGTTGTTCTTGCTTGCTTACCTAGTCTGATGATTCAGCTGTGCACAGATCTGTATGAACAAAGACACACATTAGGCATCAGTGTCAGATATTAATTCATTGGTAAATTGGTCATTTAGTTAAACATTTAACATTGTTTTTGTTTTTTCAGACTGTGGATACATTACAATTATCTTACCATGCTTCAAAAAAGACACAGTAAAATGGTTTGTTGATTGTTGGTTGATCAATCTATCAAAAGTGCTCCAAGGAAGGAACAGTGGTGAACCGGCGACAGGGTCATGGGCGGCCGAGGCTCATTGATTCACGTGGAGAGTGAAGGCTGGTCCGTGTGGTCCAATCCAACAGACGAGCTACTGTAGCTCAAATTGCTGAAGAAGTTAATGCTGGTTCTGATAGAAAGGTGTCAGAATACACAGTGCATCAGTTTGTTGCGTATGGAGCTGCACTAATGTCTAATATGGACCATCGAAAGGAAGTGTACCCCACTTCTAAAGCTATCTCTGATTTTAAACACATTTTGGCCACCCCTGAAATGGGTAATAACATTGACGTAGGCTGTCAACATTAAAAAATATATATGTAGGTTAAGTAATTAAAATTTGTGTGTGCTTTTATGTTGTCTTGCAGAAACACTGTCATACCATATTTGCATGGTGTTCATTTTTGTGCTAATGTTACCCTTCCTCAATAGTCTTGTGCTGACATCTTTTGGCCGATGAAAGAATTACAGGTAACAACTAGTAGGTGGCATTTTCATCAAGGACTTCCTGGGGCCAGACGCATAAACATAGCCAGTATTGTTAAGACTGTGTCTGAAGAAATAGTCTGACCAACTAACAGTTAGCCAAGAGGCAATCAGTCTTACATTTCAGTATCAAATTAGACCAATCTATGTTTTTATTTAACTGACATAAAGTTATGAAGTCTTAAAGAAGAAAAAAATTGATGACTAACTTGTAAGACTAGCCTTAGCAGTTTATGCAGCTGGGCTGGTTTCAATTATTTAGACAATAAGATGGGCACACGAGGCAATAAAGTGTGCAATTATTCAAACTAGTAAACTGATATCTGGACTTCATCACTGAACCATACTTGTACTGCCAAGATTCAACAGACAGATACAGTGATTCATGAACCAATTATTTATTACAAAAAAAATGCAAGACTGAACTCTTAAACTGTAATCTAATGGCAAACACAATACAAAAACATACATCTTTATATAAGATGTAGGTCTGCTGCATCGAGAGATGAAATAGCTACAGCAATTGAAAACAAAGAAAATGACAAACATAAATCAAACCATGAGGAGTGTGGACAGGAGAGCAATAAACCTTATATTATTGGAAAGAATTAAAAACAATGACTAGAACCAAGGAAATATATTAAAACAACCAACAACTATAGAGTACCAAGAGCGTTTTCTTTTTTGATAACATCATTCTGGGTGTAACAGTGTCATCTGTGCTTCATACGTGCGTCTCAACTCTTCTCAAAGTCTCATTTTTCAAACACCAAAAATGGGTTAGTAATTGCTATTCAATTTCAATGGTGAGCGAAAGTCCAGAGGCGTATGAACATGGAACAGGAGACTGATTGAACACCTTTGATGAGCTGAACCGCACGTCTTTTGTGGCGCGTCGAAGAGCTTTGGTCTTACACAATGTAGCTGAGGGCACTTGATCAATTTTTCAAAAATGCGTGGAAGATATTTCCGTGCCTCGTTCATTTGAAGTTTTGACCAGGAGATCCAAAGTCGCGTTCCAATTTCCTAAATATGTAGTGCTTCTGTCTATAAATACAATAGTGCAATGCTTGTTAAAATATGAAATCCCTTGGCTATTCCATAACTTATGAAGATACAGAAAAATAAATCAGATAGAACTTCTTTTTGCAACTGCAACTTTTTACACATATACAGCAGAAGTAAAAAGCACACACTTTGCGAGTATATTCTTTTCTCATATTTATCAAGTGCACGCACACAAATTTATATGAACAATATTTTAAGTGCATCTGTACATGTCCATGTCAACAAGCATCAAACACCCTCCATGGACACAATGGATTTCATATTTTGACAAATTAACATCGAAGAGGAAATAAGTACCAAAGACAACATGTTGAGGAAACTAGTCAAACCAATCAAATCACCCCAAACCCTTGTTAGTTTGGAGAACATCTCCATTTGCACTCATCCAGCAGTTTTTAATGAAACGGTATACACTTTTTTTTAATATATATATATAATATCCCATAAAACCAAACAGCAAAACTTGCTCTTGTGTGTCCATACTTCAAGTGAGAAAAGCCTTCAATTAGTTGGTCTAAGAAATTAGGTCGCATAAATATAATTACAGGGGACATCATTAATTCAAACCACACACTTAATAGAACAACGTTCAAGTAAATTGCATATAAAATTTACTTCTTGCATACAAAACTCGCCCATCACTCTCCTCTACTCCAACCTACACCTCAACAAGTACTTTATTTTGGGTTCACAGGATTAGTGCAAGCACGAAAAATAAATAACACCTGCATTGCCAATGCCATCTGCTTTTCTCGGTTTTTCTTGTGGACACCTAAAAATGAGAATTACACAATTTGCCTCGCAAAGAATTACCTTCCCAGTAAACCGAATGAACAAAACAAAAGGGAATGTCAACCAAAGCAAAACAAAAAGAAAAACTTTTCTTTCATTAACAAAGATTGCTACTAGATCCCCTATAACATGGCCGAAAAGGGCAATAATAATTACAAGACTATTAGATAGAAGCCACACAGCCAAATTACGATGTCGTAAAATAAGAATGAGGGGTAAACAAACAAACAAAAACAAAAAACAGCAAAAACCAACCCGATCTCACGGCAATTCGTGCATATTTTACGAGGTGGCCAATTCGTAGGTCATTCATACGAATTTGGCAACTCGTAAAATACATACGATTTAGCAAAAAATGTATGAGGTAAAAAAAAAATAAAAATTGTACGACCTCACAACGCTAAATCGTACATATTTTATGAGGTGGCTAATTCGTAGGACTGCACTCGTACGTTTTTTGCTAAATTGTACGTATTATAACAAGTGGCTAATTCATACAAATTCGTATGACCTCACTCGTACGTTTTTTGCTAAATCGTACATATTTCACGAGTTGTCAAATTTGCATGACCTACCCCTAACCCCTTCCCTAAACCTAACCGTCACTGGGGTTTAGACAAATCTTATAAATTCGTGCAAATATAATTTTTGCTAAATTGTTTGTATTTTACGAAATGGCAAATTCATATGAATTCGTACGATTTAGCAAAAAAACGTAGGCTACCTCACTGGGGTTTAGACAAATCGTATGAATTTGTACGAGTGAGGTTGTACGAATTCGCCACCCCGTAAAAATACGTACGAACTGGTCGCGAGATAGCGTTGGCCAGAACACAACAACACTTTTCCCCATCACAGTTCCAGAACATCCGTGTCGACTGTGCCAGGACAGTTCCAGAATCTCGGTCCTTCTCACTCGGACTCGTATTCCAGCGGGGCCACCTCATCGATGACCAGTTCCTCTTCGCACTTAATGTCATCCAGTTTGGGTGAGAGCCTCATTGCCGCGTGGACCTTCTTATGGCGTGAGAAGCTGGAGGAGTGAACGAAAGTCTTCCCGCACTGTGGGCACTCGTAGAGCTTGCCTGAAGCGTGCGTTTGCTGGTGCTGCTTGAGGTTGGAGGGCCGTGTGAAGGTCTTCTTGCAGATGTTACAGTTGTAGCACTTGTCGCTGGCATGCGTGTGCTCATGCCGAGACAGACTGGTGGTGTGGCTGAAGCGCTTCTCGCACATGCGGCATGGGTACGGCCGCTCCTCGTTCGGCAAGCACAGCCTCTTCTTGCCCCCTTTGTTGTGCTTGTTCTTCTTGCACAGAGTGTAGTAGTTGGGCTTATCGCGGGAGCACAGCTTCAGGCGGATCTTTAGGTCCGAGGACTTGTCGAGCGCGTCTTTGCCGTGCGTGTACGAGTTGAGCAGCTGTCGCACGTGAGCCACCTGGTGCTTGGAGAGGCCGGCGGAGTGGCTGAAGACCCTGTCGCACTGCGCGCACTGGTACTGCTTCTCGCGCTCGCCCGAGGGGACCGGCGTTCTTTTATTCGTGCCGTGGAAACTGTGCTGGGTCATGATGGGCGCAGGGGTTGGAGCCGGGTACAACGGCCTAGCGTTTTTATCCAGGCCTTTTTTGTGGATTAACCGATGCCGCGACAGGCTAGAGCTGTGATTGAAGGTTTTGCCGCAGGTGTTGCACGTGTGCAGTCTCTTGGTTTTGTGGCATTTCTTGTGTATCGCCAGAAGCCGCTTGCCGTTGCACCTCACCCCGCACAGATTGCACAGCAGAGACTTTTTGTTGTCGCCTAACTTGCTGAAACCTTTCGAAGAAGGGAGGGATGATCTATCCGAGTGCACATGCAGATGGCGAGCAAGACTTGAGGAATGGCTGTAGATTTTGCCGCAGAAGTGGCACTTATAGGTTCTAGTATGAGACACCTCCTTCTCCCAGGAAATATCGGAAACATCCTCGTCTTCGCACAGCTGGCTATTCCCCGGTTCTGTGTTGTCGTCGGAGTCTGATTCACTTCCCACCTCCTCCTCGTGCGTCGGGATCAAATTCGGATCTATTTCCTCACATTCTGGGTACACGGCTTCGTAAGGGACAAAGAACGTCTCGTCCGGTTCCACTTTCACTATCTGATCGGAGGTGAAGCAAGTAGCCTCGTCCAAATCCTTTTTCACACAGGCTAAAGTGAATTTTGAGCCCACCTCGGCCCACTTGACCACATATTCGATGGGCTGGGTGTCCAGCTCCACCGTGATGAAGTCTGCTCCTAAAGCGTCCTGCTCGGAGCAGGTCAGCTCTGTTTCGATCTCTTCCATTAGGGCTGATCTTCACAGCCCTTCTGTTGCTTTCTCACTGGGGAGCAGTGCCTATTCCAGGCTTAATTTACACCTCAGCAAATCCTAGTAGGAAACAAAAACAAAAAAATGCTTGAGTTAAATTAAACAGTACCAGCAATAATAACATACATCAGCCAATATTTGGCTATTTTGAGACTATTGGCTGATAATTAGTCAGTCTGACAGATTATTATCTCCCCCTTGTGTCAATTCAAGCAACAGCTTTGTCAATTTATAATAAACTATTTCTGTAGTAGCTAATTTTGAGTTCATATTGAGTAAAATAGATGTTTTTTATAATCATGGGATAGCATTACTACATTTATATCAGCATTATATTACTCTTAAGGATTAGTTCACTTCAGAATTAAAATCTCCTGATAATTTACTCACCCCCATGTCATCCAAGATGTTCATGTCTTTCTTTCTTCGGTCAAAAAGAAATTAAGGTTTTTGAGGAAAACATTCCAGGATTTTTCTCCATATAGTGGACTTCAGTGGGGTCCAACGGGTTGAAGCTCTACATGATCCCAGATGAGCAATAACACTGCATTCACACAGGGCGCGCGTTAACACTTCTTGTTAACTTTGAATGGGTGACGTCATGTGTTGCCAAACTGAATTGTGGGTTCCGTCGCATCGCTTCACTCGTGTTGCTCGCGGCTGAAGATCAACTTTTAAAGCGCCAACGCAGGCATCAGCCAATCAGATCGCAAACACTCTAGAGCAGTCGCTAGCCAACTGCGTTTATGCTACACCGAAAAGTATTGTGATTGGCTGTTATCACTTTAATGGTCATGTCAACACAAGCTTCAGACATGCCCTCCATCAAGCATTGATGCTGACCCCCTGTGTGAATGCAGCTTAAGGGTCTTATCTAGAGAAACAATCGGCCATTTTAAAAAAAAATAAATAAAAATGTATATAGTTTTTAACCACAAATGCTCATTTTCCACTGCTCTACGATGTGCCACACGTGACGTAATCACATTGGAAGGCGGAAGTACCGCTGTAGGTCGAAAAACTCCCATCTCATTTTCTCGTCGGTTAACCTTTTTTTGTAAAGGCCGTTTCGCTTAATCTTTGCACGTTCGCTTTGTAAACACTGGATCTGTACTGACCTTTATAGCGTGGCTACGTAATATGCGGCGCATCTCAGAACAGTGCAAGACAAGCATTTGTGGTTAAAAAGTATTTATTTTTTTTTATTTTTTTTTTAAAGAAAATGAACAATCGTTTTTCTAGATAAGACACTTATTCCTCGTCTGGGATCGTGTAGAGCTCTTTGAAGCTGCACTGAAACATGAAACTGAAACACTGACATTTGGGCCTTCAACCCGTTGGTAACTGTTGAAGTACACTATATGGAGAAAAATCCTGTAATATTTTCCTCAAAAACCTTCATTTCTTTTCAACTGAAGAAAGAAAGACATGAAGATCTTGGATGACATGGGGGTGAGCAAATTATCATTCAGAAGTGAACTAATCCTTTAGGCCACTGAAAAACCATGCAAGTCTGCAAGAAAAAAAGTACAGGCTGCATGGAGACTCATGAGCTATGGTGCAAGATATTTTACTTCCTCTTAGGTTGATTTTTTTTAAGCTTATATGCATGACTACAGTATAATGAACCCTGAATATATCTGCATAGTAAATAAATTCTGTCATCAAGTTGTTCCAAACCCTGCTGAACAAATAAGAATATAATTTGAAGAATGTTGGTAACCAAACAATCGACTGGCCCCACACTATGCAAATCAATGTTTTGTTACGCATATTATTCAATATATCTTCTTTTTCATTCAGCAGGAGAAAGAAATTCATACAGGTTAGGGACAATTTGAGGGTGAGTAAATGATGACAGAACTTTCATTTTTGGATCCCTTTAACAGCAGACTCTTCCACGACTGACATCTAAGAGATCCAAACGAGAACTTTCTGAAGAATCAGTAATACATTCACCGAACATTTCTGACATTTACAGAATTCTCTAAAGAATCACTCTGACATTTAAAATAACATCCCAACGAATCATTCTGATATTTAGAGAACATTACAAGAAATCATTCTGACATTTAAACAACGTTTAGAGAAAAAAAAAATCATTTTGATATTTGGAGAACGACCTGAAGAATCATTCTAGCATTTATAGACTGTTCAGAAGAACCACTTTGATATTCAGAGACTGTTCAGAAGAATCATTCTGGCATTTATAGACTGTTCAGAAGAATCACTTTGATATTCAGAGACTGTTCAGAAGAATCATTCTGGCATTTATAGACTGTTCAGAAGAATCACTCTCCCATTTAAAATAATGTCCCAACGAATCATTCTGATATTTAGAGAACATTACAAGAAATCATTCTGACATTTAAACAACGTTTAAAAAAACATTTTGATATTCAGTGAATGTTCAGAAGAATCACTCTGATTTTCAGAGAATGTACTGAAGAATCATTCTAGCATTTATAGAATGTTCAGAAGAATCACTCTGATATTCAGATAACATTAAAAGAAATCATTCTGACATTTAAACAACGTTTAGAGGGGAAAAAATCATTTTGATATTTGGAGAACGACCTGAGGAATCATTCCAGCATTTATAGGCTGTTCAGAAGAATCACTTTGATATTCAGAGACCGTTCAGAAGAATCATTCTGACATTTATAGAATGTTCATAAGAATCACTCTTATATTCAGAAAAGAAATCAAGAAATTTACAAGAAATCATTCTAACATTTAAACGTTTAGAGGGAATTTTATTTATTTATTTATTTATTTTTTTTGATATTTGGAGAACGATCTGAGGAATCATTGTAGACTGTTCAGAAGAATCACTCTGATATTCAGAGAACGTTCAGAAGAATCATTCTGACAATTATAGAATGTTCAGAAGAATCACTCTGATATTCAGTGAACGTTCAGAAGAATCATTCTAGCATTTATAGACTGTTCAAAAGAATCACTCTGATATTCGGAGAACGTACTGAAGAATCATTCTAGCATTTATAGAATGTTCAGAAGAATCACTCTGATATTCAGATAACGTTCTGAAGAATCATTCTGACATTTAGACTGTTCAGAAGAATCATTCTGACATTTAGACTGTTCAGAAGAATCATTCAGAAATTTAGACTGTTCAGAAGAATCATTCTGACATTTATAGAACGTTCAGAATAATCATTCTGACAATTATAGAATGTTCAGAAGAATCACTCTAAAATTCAGTGAACGTTCAGAAGAATCATTCTAGCATTTATAGACTGTTCAAAAGAATCACTCTGATATTCAGAGAACGTTCTGAAGAATCCTTCTGACATTTAGACTGTTCAGAAGAATCATTATGACATTTATAGAACGTTCAGAAGAATCTTTCTGCAGTTAGTGCGGAATCTGTCAAACCCGTCGGAACGCGATAATATGTCGAACTGTAAAATGAAAGCGGACGTTCGCGCCAGGGTATTTCCTCATCAGCGGGATGCCGCGAAGTCTCGCCGATCTCCCATTTTCGCGTGTTTACGTTAGCATTATTTATTTATAAACTCACCTTCTCTGATCAATCGTGATTAAAGACATGCAGAACAATGCACTTTAACCCGCGACAAAAAAGGAAAATAAGGCAAACAAAAGCGTTACAACGGTAAACAGGAAACACAACTGTGCATTGACACGGTGCATTATGGGAAAGGATTAAATGGGGCTGCAACCGAGTACTGTATTTTTCTTTTAAAAGCATTTAATGTCCAAGTTGTCCACGTCAATAAGGTTTTAAGATCTCGATAGTAAAATGTAGACGAGCTGTATCGTGAATCGGTCTGACCTTGTAATGGCACGGAAGAGGCGTTCGCTAAAGCCTGACTGTAAACATATTATAATGGTCAGGATTCAATCGGCCCGCCATAAAACTGCACATTTATTCAGCATTATAGACGATTTAGGCGTTTAACTCACACCGAGGCCCACATACACACATACTGAAACTGAATACGATGTGTACAGGCTGTACTTTCTGTACTACTGCCAGCTTGTGCTGAAATAATTCGCATTTACGGTCGCTCGAGAATATATACTATAGTTACTGAGCATTTCGATCAATACATGACAGGAAACAGACCATCCGCGAGCCCATACAGTGTTTAAAATACCTTTTGATCGGTTATTCGTAAGAAACGGGTGCTTCACTTGGAGCAATAACAAAACAATTCGCCTCAGAAAGAGCCAAAGGTGTTATTGTGAGCCAGACTCGGAGAGTGACATATGGCCGGTGTGACTGCATGATCTGCTGTATCTAAATTCCTCAATACAGTCACTGTAATATTATCAAGCGCGTCTTCCTGTCCACACTTCATTTGTTGATTAGCCATAATCATCTACTGTACAAACATTCTGCAACGTGTTATGTCGATTAAAATGTAGTTTAAAGTCATTACCAAGCATATAATGTGCAGTTTGGTCGTTGGAAATCGGTTCGGTTCTGCCGCACCTCTGTCAGATCATCGTCGATGTCGTCACGGATGTCATTTTTCTTTTTCTTTTTTTTATCACTGCCTCTGCGCGTCACCGTTGATGCATATAACACGTGGATCGACTTCCGCATTCCATTGTGCACATGAACAGAATAAATACATAAACAGCATGAATGCAAAATGTTCTCTGAAAAAGTGATATACTCAGGATAATTTAAAGGGACTGTCTGGACATGTCTGAAATTGTTTTTTACTACGACTTAATATAATATTTGCCTAATAACAGAAAAAAAAAAAATTCATGCACATTTTCTTTTTGAAATAACATGCTCATGACAATAAATATAATTTATATTGATATATGTATTTTTAATTGTGTGTCATAAAATGTGTAACTGTAATCTGTTGATGTCACTATTTTTTTATTATGATTGTGCATGTAACATAATACCAGGAGAATCTCAAATATTTTTGCAGATTATATATACATATACACTACCGGTCAAAAGTTTGGAAACATTACCATTTTTAATGTTTTTGAACGAAGTCTCTTATGCTCATTAAGGCTGCATTTATTTCATAATAAATACAGAAAAAAACAATAAAATTGTGAAATAGTATTACCATTTAAAATTATGGTTTTCTGTTTTAATATACTTTAAAATATAATTTATTCCTGTGATCAAAGCTGAATTTTCAGCATTATTACTTCAGTCTTCAGTGTCTCATGATCCTTCAGAAATCATTCTAATATGATGATTTATTATCAATGTTGGAAACATTAGCTGCTTAATATTATTTTATAACCTGTGATACTTTTTCAGGATTCACTGATGAATAAAAGGTTAAAAAGAACAGCATTTATTCAAAATATAAATCTTTTCTAACAATATAAATCTTTACTATCACTTTTTATCAATTTAACACATCCGTGCTGAATAAAAGTATTAATTTTTCTTTCTAAAAAAAGAAAAAAAAATTACTGACCCCAAACTTTTGAACGGTATTGTATATTGTTACAAAAGATTTCTATTTTAAATAAATGCTGATATTTTTTACTTTTTATTCATATAAGAATCCTGAAAAAGTATTGCAGGTTATAAAATAATATTAAGCAGCTACTGTTTCCAACATTGATAATAAATCATCATATTAGAATGATTTCTGAAGGATCATGAGACACTGAAGACTGAAGTAATGATGCTGAAAATTCAGCTTTGATCACAGGAATAAATTATATTTTAAAGTATATAAAAATAGAAAACCATAATTTTTAAATTGTAATAATATTTCACAATATTGTAGTTTTTTTCTGTATTTATTATGAAATAAATGCAGCCTTAATGAGCATAAGAGACTTCGTTCAAAAACATTAAAAATAGTAATGTTTCCAAACTTTTGACCGGTAGTGTATATGTATATATAATCTGCAAAAATATTTGAGATTATCTTGGACTCAGAGAGATAATAAATGGAGTTTGCCCACCCTTTGCAGCTATAACAGCTTCAGCTCTTCTGGGAAGGTTTTCCACAAGGTTTAGGAGTATGTTGATGGTAATTTTTGACCATTCTTCTAGAAGCACATTTGTGAGGTCAGGCAGTGATGTTGTCGAGAAGGTCTGGCTCGCAGTCTCCGCTCTAATTCATCCCAAACGTGTTCTGTCGGGTTGAGGTCAGGACTCTGGCCAGTCAAGTTCCTCCACACCAAACTCACTCATCCATGTCTTTATGGTCCTTGCTTTGTGCACTGGTGCGCAGTCATGTTGGAACAGGAAGGGGACATCCCCAAACTGTTCCCACAAAGTTGGGAGCATGAAATTGTCCAAAATGTCTCGGAATGCTGAAGCATTAAGAGTTCCTTTCACTGGAACTAAGGGTTCAAGCCCAACCCCTGAAAAACAACCCCACACCATAATCCCCTCCACCAAACTTTACACTCGGCACAATGCAGTCAGGCAAGTACCGCCAAACCCAGACTCGTCCATCGGATTGCCAGACAGAGCAGCGCGATTCATCACTCCAGAGAACACATGTCCACTGCTCTAGAGTCCAGTGGCGGTGTGCTTTACACCACTGCATCCGACGCTTTGCATTGCACTTGGTGATGTAAAGCTTGGATGCAGCTGCTCGGCCATGGAAACCCATTCCATGAAGCTCTCTGCACACTGTTCTTGAGCTAATCTGAAGGCCACATGAAGTTTGTAGGTCTGTAGCTATTGACTCTGAAAAAAGTTGGCGACTTCTGCGCACTGTGTGCCTCAGCATGCGCTGACCCCGCTCTGTGATTTTACGTGGCCTACCACTTCATGGCTGAGTTGCTGTTGTTCCCAGTTGCTTCCACTTTGTTATGATACCACTAACAGTTGACTGTGGAATATTTAGTAGTGAGGAAATTTCACGAATAGACTTATAGCACAGGTGGCAACCTATCACGGTACCACGCTTGAATTCACTGAGCTCCTGAGAGTGACCCATTCTTTCACAAATGTTTGTAGAAGCAGTCTGCATGCCAAGGTGCTTGATTTTATACACCTGTGGCCATGGAAGTGATTGGAACACCAGAATTCAATGGTTTGGAGGAGTGTCCCAATACTTTTGGCAATATAGTGTAGTATATATATATATATATATATATATATATATATATATATATATATATATATATATATATATATACATATATAAGAAAATGTAAAAACATAAATAAAAATAAATGCCAGAGCAAATAAAAAGAGAAAACATGTTGCTTTACTTATCTATCATATTATTTTTAATAATAACATTACATGCTGTAATAGGCTGTTTGCTTTTACATTATTTGTTTTATATAATGTGTTTTATATAATGGTTGGACCACTAAAACATTTTTATGTATATTCTTCTTTCTCAATAATAAATAACTGTCAAATATACGTATATTTTCTCTCTTTTTTTTTTGTTCCATACCAACTGATATCATTACATTACTTCCCAAATATGTAAAACTGTATTTAATTTCCTCTATATATACAAAGAAAAATAAATGTAAAGGCATTTCCTTTTCATTACTAATTACTAGTAATAGACAATTCAATTTAAAATGTTCCAATAACATGTTCATACCCAATGTTAATTCATAATTCATATCACATCAAATTTCGTATGCATTATTTTATATGAAACTTTATAACTTTTAGTTATTAATATACAATTTATCAGCTGTTTTACTAAATCTCCGCTTTAGTTTCACTTTTTTATGTACTGATCTGGCCAGAAATCGTTTGCTGTCGCAAAAACTGTCGTAGGTGTGCTTCGATAAAGCTTCGCAAGTATCCATTTCATATCAACAGTTTGTCCCCATCACCACACCTACTGTGCTTTCTCAGATTATAACATAGTAAAAATGTTTAATGTTTGGGTTTGAGGGATGATAACTGTTTGTTATGGGTAGTTAAATGACCGTTCACAGTTTACTTTACGGCAAACAAGTGGTGCATCTGGTTGAACATTCGCCGTGTAAGTTAGTGATGGCAAAAATGGCACTTGTTCGGTGAACGCTGAATAATTGAACCATTTCATTGTGTTTTTGGAAGAAAAATGACCGATTGACAAGTGTAACTTGTCCAAATGAATGTAAGTCTAGAGTCCTTCTCTGACCTTATTACTGCCTGCTAAGTTAAAGCTCATCAGGGAACAGCTTTACATTTGTTTTCCGCTGTTTGTTGGCTAACAGGAGTTGCGCAAAGCAGACATATCCTTAAATGTTTAGCTGAGTAAAAGGTGTACGAACCTCTTAACCTAAAGATGGATAAGGAGCCATCAGGATCCTCCAGCACAGGCTCCAGGAGTCCAGGAGGCTTTGGTCTGTTTGGATCTGGCCCTCAGTATTCAAAGACAGAGCTCTCTGGAGTGCCATGTAAGTCTGGCTTATGCATATCTATCATATCACTAATATCCATATTCAGTAGCTTTCTAAAGTGTGCTTCTCTGGACAGTGACAGGCATGAGTCCTCTCTCTCCATACCTTAATGTGGACCCCAAGTATCTCTTACAGGTGAGATCTGTGGTTTTATGGCCATAAGCTGCCTTTATTAGTTTATAATATATGAGATTTAAAGGTTGGCTGTCGTGTGCTCACAGGATACAGATGAGTTCATTTTACCCACTGGAGCAAATAAAACAAGAGGACGCTTTGAGCTGGCCTTCTTCACTATAGGAGGATGCTGTATCACAGGTATCTTTATCTCGTCCTCCTCACATACAGGTTCTCCTGCGTCGTCCTACAATCTCCTTCATCGTATAGATACTCCTCTGAGTTCACTAGTCAAGATGCTTCCTTTTTATGTTGTTGTCTGATATTATTATTTTTTTTTTTCAATTCTAATATTTTATTCACAAGCTTTACAATGTGTTGGCATTCAGGTGCTGTATTTGGGGCTGTGAATGGTCTTCGAATGGGCTTGTCTGAAACCAGAAACATGGCTTGGTCCAAACCTCGCAACGTACAGTGAGTACTGCAGCAGCGCTGGACACATTTAAATGCTGTAATAAAAAAGTCAGTTAAGTTTACTATAAAAAAAATATATGCTTAAACAGTCTGCATCTTACGAAATGGCACACAAGGAAAAAAGCATGTTTGGTAAATCATAATTATGATGTAAAAAGTCATAATTATGAGATAAAATTTAAAATGATGAGAGAGAATTTTTATCTCATTATGATTTACTATCAATTATGACCTTTTGTCTTGTGGTTATAGCTTAGTATTTCATCATTTTGACTGTCAGTTATTAGTTAATTTAATTATGAGATAAAAGGTCTTTTTATGAGATACAAATTTTTCGTTTTATTTATTATTTATCTCATAATTGACTTTTTATCTCATATTTATGATTTACTATAAATTTTGACCTTGTCTTATGATTAGAGCTTAGTATTTTATAAGTTTGACTGTCAGTTATTAGTTAATTCAATTGCGATAAAATGTTGAAATTATGATACAAATTCTTTGACTTTTTAGACTTTTTAATCTCATAATTATGATTTACTATCAGTTTCAACCTTTTTTTATCATCTTTTTGTTACTTACTATCATTTTCGACCTGTTGTCATAATTTTGACTGTCATTTATTAGTTAATATGTATGTGATAAAAGGTCAAAATTATGAGATACAAAGTCAAAATTCAAAGTCAAATTTCTGTCAATTCTGACGTATCTCATAATTGACATTTTATCTCACAAATTATGACTTAGTGTGTCATAATTTCAACTTTTTATTTTATAATTATGATTTACTATCAAATTGAATTTGTCTCATGATTATAGCTTATTTCATAATTTTGACTTTCATTTATTAGTTAATAATTATGCGATAAAAGGTTGAAATTATAAGATACAAAGTCACAATTCAAAGTCAAATTTCTGTCATAATTTTGACGTATCTCATAATTGACATTTTATCTCACAAATTATGATTTACTATACATTTTTAACTTGTCTCATGATTATAGCTTAGAATTTTATAAGTTTGACTGTCAGTTAATAGTTAATAATTAATTATGATAAAAGTTTGAAATTATGAGATACAAACTGACTTTTTGTCATTTAGACTTTTTAATCTCATAATTATAATTTCGACCTTTTTTTTATTGACCTTTTGTTATTTACTATCATTTTCGACCTATTGTCATAATTTTGACCAAGTCATTTATTAGTTAATAAGTATGTGATGAAAGGTCAAAATTATGAGATACAAAGTTATAATTCAGTCAAATTTCTGTCATGATTTCAGTCAAATTTCTGTCATGATCATGATCTCATATTTATGACTTCTGTCTCACAATTATGACTTATTGTGTCATAATTTCAACTTTTTATCTCATAATTATTATTTACTATCAATTTTGACCTTGTCTCATGATTATAGCTTAGTATTTCATCATTTTGACTGTCAGTTTTTAATTAATTAATTATGATAAAAGTTTGAAATTATGAGATACAAAATCATAATTCAAAGTTAAATTTCTGTCAGTTTTGACACATCTCATAATTATGACTTTATCTCACAACTATGACTCTGTGTCATATTTTCAACTTTATCTAACAATTATGATTTACTATCAGTTTTGAACTTGTCTCATGATTATAGCTTAGTATTTAATAATTTTTAATTGTCAGTTATTAGTACAAAGTCATAATTCAAGGTAAAATTTCTGTCAATTTTGACTCGTATTTGACTTTTTATCTCACAATTGTGACTTGGTGTGTCATAATTTCAACTTTTATCTCTGAATTTTAGTTTCTCATTACTCTGACTTTTGATATCATAATAATTATGATTTACCAAAGATTTGTTTTTCTTATCTGGTGGAAAATGGCTTCCATTGCAATTAATAACAGACTCTTAACTATAGGTTAAACAGGACATACACTGCTTTGATAGTTTGTGTTACTGACTCTATCAACACATTGCATACTTTCATGAAGTTAACCAGCAGAGGGCAGTGTTTACCACAGTGTTCACCATGTAATCTATAGGATCAGAATTGGCAGAAGTGTATTTCCTGGTAAAGGGTATTCCGTGATGTCAGAGGCAGCATTGCCATGAATAGGTGGATAAACCGCTTTGAGCTCTGTGGTGTCAAGTTTCCTTTGGGTTGTGGTGATGCACCGCATTCCACAAAAACCAGAGTCACATGCACTTTTCCTTTGAATTAAACATTGTGGTGCGGGCAGTTGGGGGAATTTGTAGACACACTGGTTTTTCACGTCACAAAATGGAAAAGAAAACCAAACCAATCACAATACACCCTACAGAAATTTTCTGATTTATAAAACAGCTTTTCTTCTATTGCAAATCCTAACTGAAAAAAAATTACTATGGCTGATTGAGACACGCATTTAATCCTGATTTTACAACAGTTGGTTCCCCTTCTGTCAATGTTTGTGTTTTTGTCGCTGTTATCAGGCCTAGATAAATCATTTGATACACTGCTAGACATTGACATAGTCGATCAAAAGTGCTTTTTTTTTTTTTTTTTTTTTTTTTATACGTTATCAATAACGATGTCTTGACAGCTGTTTTAAATCAATAGCTCAAATACATCTGTGTGTACACACCTGTGCGGCCCAAAGCATCATGTGGTCAAGGCTGTTCACATGCAGTTCTTTTCATGTTGTTCAAGACAAGTACAGTGGGCCAAAGTCTGCCGCTCCACTGCTGTTACGTGCGAGAGTCCAGCACTGTCAGCAGATTGATAGGGTGTTTGGGTGATCACCCTGCCATAATGTATTCTCTTAAACACTGACACAGGTCAAGGAAGTTGTTATTGAACGATTCAACCTTGAAACACCAAGTGCTGATTCATGAACCAAAAATTTGCATGTTTAAACAGCCTTTTTGTTAGTATGATATTATGGAGACTCTGCAGCCATTCCCCAAGGCATAAAACATTTGAATTTCTGTATATGGCATGATGATTGATTTTTGATGATTCAATCATCCAATTTGATGATTTGGCTCAATTGTGACCATATTTTAAACTCTTAATCTCCATCCTTCTCTCCAATTCAGAATCCTGAATATGGTGACCCGCCAAGGTGCCACATGGGCGAACACTTTGGGTTCAGTAGGTGAGTGGCCTAATTCCAGCCTCCTTCACCCTCAAAATGAATCTTGTCCCTCTTTGTAGTCGACTCATTTGAAGGGTATCTTTTTTTAATATATTTTCACTTAGAATGACACTGCAATAATGCTGTGTTGCATGCATGATATATATATATATATATATATAAATATATGTGTTTAGCTCTGCTGTACAGTGTATTTGGGGTGATCGTAGAGAAAGCCAGAGGGGCAGAGGACGACCTCAACACGATTGTTGCAGGGACCATGACTGGTGTCCTCTACAAATCTCCAGGTAGATCATGTATAATAATATGTTTATCACATTAGGGCTTTTCACACTGTGCTTAACCCCTGGTTATCGTCATTTTAAACTCCAATTTTAACCCCAGGTAAAGGCACATTTCCAATTTGTGAACTAGAAGCAGGGAAATCATGTCAATTAGAGTGGAGAAGAGGCCATTTCTTTCTTAACTTTATAGTCTGAAAAGTTCATTCAGGATAAACCAACAATATATAATATAGGGCTTTTCACACTGCGCTTAACCCGGTTCTAAAAACCACTTTTAACACCTGGTAAAGGTTTCACACTTGTAATTTAGGTTTCATACTTGTAATTCATAACCCCGTTTTTTACCTGGGGTTAGCGACGCTTTTGCGGTGTTAATCTCTCATTGTGGTGCCAAACTTGTACAGTGTGAAACGATGCTGTGTTAGAAAGTTGCAACAGACAACCAATTGCATACTCATATTTGCCTGCTGTGGACAGTCATGGAAACACTGCGCATTGTATATAAACAGTAAATTCAACATTTGAGAGGAAAAATGTCAAATGCTCACAGAAAAAGCCACAATTTCAGTGAAGAAGAGAACATTTTATTCTTACCTTTTGTAGTCCGAAATGTCCATTCAGTATAAACTCAATAGTACAGTTGGCAATACGAGGATGCGAAATGCTAGAGTTATGTAAATGGGTCATGTGCTGCGTTTATCCAATCAATGACAATGACACTGCAAATATGCAAATAAGAACGTTAACCCAGGGTTTAGGAATGTGCAGTGTGAAACCGCAGCTTATGAATACCCAGGATTAATTGTTAATTCCGGGTAAATTATGAGCAGTGTGAAACATGAATAAAGATAACCCAGTGTTGACTAGTTGAAAAGCCCCTATGAGGATGCGCAATACTAGAGCCTTTATAGGGCTTTTCACACTTGAAATAGTTTCCCTGGGTCACCCTGGGTAAATGCTTTATACAGTGCGCAGTGTTTCCGTGACTCTGCAGATCAGGCAAATATGAGTATGTGATTGGTTGTCTGTTGCTAAGCGTCTGGCTGTAACATTCTAACACCGTTTCACACTGTACAAGTTTGGCACTGCAACTTCTCCAGAGCAGGGTTTCATAACCCCGGGTAAAAAACGGTTTTTAAATTACAAGTGTGAAACGTTCCTTTACCCGGGGTTAAAAGCGGTGTTTAGAATGACAATAACCCGGGGTTATGCTTAAGTGTGAAAAGCCCTTATGTAAACATGCCATCAATGACACTGACACCAAAATTATGCAAGTCAGAACATTAACCCAGGCCCAATGTACAGTGTGAAACGGCAGCTTATAAATACACAGGATTAACTGTAAACCCTAGTGGGGAAAAAAAATTAAAAACGTATTTGAAATACATTTATTTTGTGCTAAGTAACTACAAATACATTTACATTTATGTATACTAAACTGGTATACTTAAAGTCTGCTAAACTGAAACAAATAATTTTGTACTTAATGCACTTTAATTGAGCAGAATTAGTGCTGAGGTCCAACTAAACATATACTGAAGTATATTTGATTGTGTTAAAGTGGAACTGTTGCTAATATATTTTAGGTACACTTTAGATATATTACATTTAAAGACTGATATTATAAAAATATCATACAGTCCTTATCAACAGTGATATTTTGATATTAAAAAAGTGAAAAGTGATATGAAAGTGATTTGAAAGTGATATTAACACTTTTTAGGCATAATATTAAGAATACTCTAAATAAAATTAATTATAATTTTATATCAGCAAGTCTTAAGTGATAAGTCAGTAAATATGTTAATGGTATACTCAATATGAAATAAATGTATTGATTTTGGTATAGGCTTTTATTTACTACGGAACCTGGGTAAAGTATGAGCAGTGTGGAACGTGAAATGACCCAGAGTTAACCAGATCAAGTGTGAAAAAAAATAAACCCCCATATTGTTGTCTTAAAGAAGCAAAACGCAGTCAGCAGACTGAAGGAGAAGGAACAGAAATGTGGTGTACTTCCTTTTCTGTGGAAGATTTGAGGTGAAAAAGGAAATTGTTATGATGACAACAGCGTATTGTTGTGAAAGCCATTGTATGCTATCTTTTGCAGAAAACATGCATTTTTTTTTTATAAAACTCATTAATAACAGTAACAGACATCACTACATTATATAATCTTTAACAGATTAGTTAATGTAAACTCACATTACAGTTGGAAGTTTTGATTCATATATCTTCAAATGCAGCGCACCCAAAAGTATTTGGACACTAAAACATTGAGGATTTTACTCGACACTGTAGTTTAATGTTTAGAAATTTGTGGTAACTGTTAAACAGTGGCCTTTATTGGTTTTGGAAGTATTAACCAACCTGACCAGCTCCCATGTGAGTCAAAAACACTGGAAACTGATTTGAAGCAAAAAAAAAAATATGTATATAATTCAGAGGCAAGTTCATGTTCTTTAGCATCTTTGATGAGAGATTGAACTACAATCCCATAAAGCACTGAAAATTACATATTTATAAAGATGGCAGGGTATATAAAAAATGTTTATTTATAAGTAATAATAAATTAATATTAAACAAGACATGATTCGTAGAACTTAAAATGTAAAGTATAAACACAATAATTGTAAAATGCATTGCAAAATATTCATATAGATACAAATACACTACTTCTAAAAAAATATTTTTTTTTTATTAATCAAGGACGCATTAAATTGATCAAAAGTGACAGTAAAGACATTAATAATGTTTCAAAAGATTGCTGTTCCAAATAAATGCTGTTCTTTTGAACTTTCTATTCATCAAAGAATCATGAAAAAAAAAAGTTCATGGTTTTCACAAAAATATTAAGCGGCACAACTGTTTTCAATATTATGACAATGTTTCTTTAGCAGCAAATCAGTATATCAGAATGATTTCTGAAGGGTCATGTGACACTGATGCTGAAAATTCAGCTTTGATCACAGGAATTAATTACAGTTTACAATATGTCCAAATAGAAAAGTCTTATTTAGGCCACTGAAGGCCGTTCGGTGGTTATAAACACAAAATGTCATTGTTTCTACAAGGAAGTACCTTCAGAATCACCCTACAGGTATTTTCCTATAGCTGTGACTGGGAATATTTAGAAGAGAAGAGTTGTTGTAAAGACAATAGGGGAAAGCTGCTCAGCTAGAGTGCCACAAAATAATTTCCCATTATGCTTTGCTGCAGAGTTTATAAGAAGGGAGGTTCCTGGGTAGTGAGTTGATGCAGCTGAAAAGCATTTGGCAGGGTTTAGTGTCAGATAAGAGTTTTGCCATGAATGCAGTTTGTGTGTCAAAAGCCTTTCCGACCGTCACAAGTTCGCTCATAACTTTCCTTATCTCACGTTTCATAGTCATGTGTCGCTCAGGATATATTCAGACATATTTACAAGTGCACAGGAAGTGTTCATTGATCATAAAGGTGCTGTAAAATCATTTACAATCTGTTTTTAACTGACATGTGTTCTGCATATCTGGAGCATTTTTGTTTAATATTAACCGAAAACAAGAATGTAGACATGTAGAAACATATCTAAAGGAGTCCCTTTTTGTTATTTTGTGATGGGTGGGCTCTCGCTGGCTCACATCCACCGGTTTAATCAGCCGTTATCAATCCTCGACTCGTGGTGGGTGTGGAGTCAAAGCTCTATCGCTCTTCTCCATGTTCTCGGTCAGGGTGAGATGAAGCTGCTCTGTGAGACTGTCGCTGGAGCACAATGACTTGATCTGGCTGTACTGTGTGCTGCTCACCAGAGAATGTGTGAAACAAGGTTTTGTTTTGAACCATAAATGTTGTTCTGATTTTAGTTTTACTATGATAATGATGCCTGGGATTGAATAAATGAGTCATTACACTCTTATACAGTCTGAAAGTGCGAGACTTTTGATTCATTAGCAGCTGTAGGGAAATAAGTAGCCGTTATGTTGTGTGTGGTTCATTTTGACGTGGAGAGGATTTTATTTTTCCCGAAAATGTTAATGTTATCGCATTGTACTAAAATTTACTGACTTTGCTCACACAAGGTATAACTACTTCCCAATTATTATTATTATTTTTTTTGATAATTTCGTTGCACTTTATTTTAGTGCCATAGTTACACTGTAATTACTCAAATAAGTGCTGAGTACTATTAATTAACTACATGTACTTACTATAGAGTTACAGTTAGGGTTAGGGTTTGGTTTAGGGTTAGTTGCAAGTAATTATGCATAATTTACTATTATTACTACAGTAAGTTCATGTGGTAACGGGTAACTACGGCACTAAAATAGTTACCGATAATATTTACATTGCAAAGATAAAGGCCTCGGACCTGTGCATATTTTGAGTATTGCAGGATCAATGAGGCTCACATCACTCAGTTTCAAAAAATAAATACAAATTCTGTCATAAAACTGACAGAAATCAAGTTGACAAAATTATCGAATCCAATATTTGGTGATAATATAGCATAACGAGAGATTTATAAGCTATTTTTTGTAAGCCTGTCATTTTTGACAGTGAAAACAAGTGTGACTTTGTGCCATTTTATACCAAATGTTGCGATCCCATGGGATTTACGATAGCTACCTGAATCGTAACAAAGCACTGTTTGCCAAAGGATAAACTGGCCCCCCGACTAAGCCTGTTTTTTTTTTTTGTTTGTTTGTTTTCTCCTTTTTAACACCTGTTTGCCACTTGATGTCACCTGATGGAGTTTGGGTTCCTTGCCACTGTTGCCTTTAGCTTGCTTAGTTGGGGACACTTGACATTTAATATTCAGCAGTGTTTTGATCTGCCTGCATTGACATTATTCTTTAAGAGCGGCTGTGCAGCCAAAATTATACACCTGTTATCACTGTAAAGCTGCTTTGACACAATCTGCATTGTAAAAGCGCTATATAAATAAAGGTGACTTGGCAAAATACAAGCATTTCAAAACAAACTTTCTGGTTAAACATACACTAGTGTGATAAACTGCATTTTTCCCCCATGTTTTGTTGAATATTTTCACACTGAGCTGAAATTTTTCACACTGAGCTGAGATCAGTGAGGCCTATGGAAGCTCGTTTCCGTCATGAAATAAAAAAAAAAAAAGTAATTGTGACTTTTTATCTCACAATTCATTTTTTTTCTCAGAATTGTGAGTTATATACAGTCAAAATTATAAGTCAAAATTGCAAGAAAAACTTGCTTAAATCTCACAATTCACTTTTTTTCTTCAGAATTGAGTTTATACCGCAATTTATATCATGCAACTCTGACTTTATAACTCGCAATCAAGTTTATATCTCAATTCTGCGGAAAAAAAGTCAGAACTGCGTGATAACTTGCAATTGCGAGAAAAAAAAATAGAATTTTGAGAAAAAGTTGCAATTACCTTTATTTTCTTACAAATACAAAACCTGTCTTAATTGTAACAAATTGAGAAAAAGATTGAATCCAATATATGGTGATAATATAGCATGAGTGATTTACAAGCTATTTTAAAAGGCTGGTCATTTTTGACTGGGAACATCAAAGGTTTTAAAGGGTTTTTAACATTATAAGGGAAAAGATTTACAAAGTGCAGTAAACAGTAAAACTATTTGTGCTACAAATACAGAAATACCTGTTTGCAGTATCAAGGCTGTTTTGTACAGCTGAAACTAACTGGAAGCGAATGGCACCAGAACACAGACATTCATTTTACAAATGGTTGCACTTGATAGGTCTGTAATGTTTGGATCCCAGTTGTAGATGAGAAGACTTTCATAAGGAGCTGCTTGAAAAAATGTCAACTGTCATTGTACAATTTAGTGAAAGCAATGAGTGCAACCCAGGAAGGAGAAGTTGGGCAAGTTCATCTACAGATAAATTCAGATTTAGAGGAACTGCTGTTTCTTGTCTGCTCAGTCGTTTCATTTCCTAAAGTTGTTTATGTGTGTTTTATTGCAGGAGGTTTGCGGGGGGCAGCGCGGGGTGGGTTGGTTGGGCTGACGCTTTCTGGACTCTATGCTCTCTACAACAACTGGGACCACCTGAAGGGAAGCTCTCCTACACGCTACTGAAGCGCCTGTTAAGATACTCAACAAAGCAGTCCAAAAATTGTCAATTTTTCAAAATACCAAGCTTAATTAAATGCATTTGCTAAGAAGCAATGTCCATCAACTTTGCTGCTAAGATGAGGTCAAGAAACTGCAACTGGAGGCTTCAAATTCATTCTAAAATGTCATCATTTATGATTTGAGGAATGATTTAGACACTGTTTAATTGATTAATGAAGCTTAACTGTCCATTTGATAGTGTCCATAAATGTGTGTGTACATTCAGCAGTCTAACATTGTACCATCTGTAATTGATTTTTCAAAACAGATGACTTGATGTTAAGAACAAAATGAAACATTGCATTAGAACTGGATAATGAGTGTTTACTAAATTTTTGCTGTAATTATGAATGTATGTTATTACATGAAATGATATTTGGGCACATTGCCTTATTCCATCAGCATTGTTAACAGACCCCAGAATGTATATGTGCAACTGGAAGTAAATATCACTAAAAATTAAATCTGCGCTATAAAAACACTTACATTTGTGTGTTCAGCTTGAGTGTTCACTGAAATGTAGATGCTGTTGAAATGAGGTTCATGTAATGTGTTATGTTAATAATGTGAGCATTTCTGTGAGCATAAACTGGCATCAGGAAATAGAAATGAGTCACTTTACAACTAAGCACATTTATGTCTTTTTATTGATTCAGGTGACAGTGATCAAAGCATTAGAGGTCATGTAAGCAATATTTTAGATTAATCTACACGTAAGTGAACATGTGAAACACTGTAAACCAAACACTGGCACATGATGACAATGATTTTTGCATTGTGAATTTTTCTGTACCAAGTCTTTGGTCCATTACTAAGTGAAAGATTGGTACTTGAGCTGAAATTATGATCAATAAGAAGCGGTTTAATTTTTGCTCCAGCTTTAAATTCACCTGTAGTCTTTGCTCTGTATGTGCAAAGCATAATTCTTGTTTTATATGTTGACAGGGAGTTTCACAGCATAGACATAAAGCCGTATCAGTGGTTACTATACGATAGATTCAATTTAAAAAGAGCTATAGCGATTCTATGGTAAACATTTAGCACAGGTTGAGCTTAAAGACCACACATCAAACGCTGGCTGCTGTAGCTCATGACGCAGCAGAAACGGCAAACTTTTATGAATTGTTTTCCCTACATACAATGAGATGGACTGACAGCAAGCGCTGCTACACATTCCATGTCAGGCACGAGTTGTCCGAATGTTTTGAGGTTACGATAACGGAAGATGCTATGTTTAAGTGGCATGTGAGATTTGTATGCCACAGAAGTGTATAATATAATCACTACAAATAATAAAGTATAAATGAACAGCTATGAACAGCAAGGGATGCTCATTCCATACTTGAAAAGAAATAGTAAAATTCTATATAAATATATACTCCAAGAAGCAATGGAGGAGATCACTCTCTGCTTTTAGAGCATGTTTTCCACCAAATGTGCAGGTTTGTTAAGATTTGAAACATGAAGCTGTAATTGTGCGTGAATAAAATTAATATAGAGATTTATTCAAGTTCTTCCCAAGTCCTCCCCTCCCCCATGCCCCCATAAGGGAAAAAAATAAAAATATATTTTGTTTTGTATGCACCAATCTGGTCCATTTCCTCATGATTTTTAAATCACTTTACTGAATTATAATAAAACACACTGGTCTCCTCCACATTACTGGAATTAAACTGTATTAAGCCAAAAACACAGTAATTCCCCAGCATAAACACTCCCTCAAGTGATGGGGTACCAAAAGCCTTGGACAGGGCCTCGAGTCCACATCACTCTTTCAGTCTCTAGAAGATTACAGAGAGAGAGAATCCCTAAAGAGCACGGAAGAAAAATATTGTGCAATAATCAGCGGTTATATAGCGCTAGAGTAAATCTCAAAAAGCCATTGGATGTTGCCTTCATATCTGGAAGAGAGAAGAGAAAATGGTTTTACTTCCTCTGAATGCAAAAACAGCTCTACTTTTAAAAATGCTCACATTTATATCATTGTTTCTCACCTGTGTAGCTGTTTGATGAAGCCACTTTTCTCTGTCCCCACTGAGCTTCATACAGGAAAACAGGTCACATACTATGGGTAGGCCAAGCCTTTCCTGGACAAACCACAGGAAAACATGGAATGGAATGAATGCATGTATAAGTGACACATTCTCAAAACCTAATACTATGGATGGAAATCGTAAGATGGTTCTTTAAAGGGGATAGTTCCCGCCAAAATGAAAATTCTGTCATCAATTCATGTCGTTCCAAACATGCAAAACTTTTGTTCCTCTTTTAATGAAACCTGAATCATTTCTGTACCTCCATTGAAAGTTTATTTCACCAAAACTTTGACTCTTCAAAAAGTTCACAGGCAGTAATCCAATCACGCTTCAAACAAATGTGATTGAGCTTGTTTACCGTATTTGATGTGCTCTTTTTGTATGCAAGGTAATGTTCATATTAGTGCTGTTAAATCGATTAAAAAAAGTAACTAATTAATCACTATTTTTTCTGTGATTAATCAATTTAAAAACATTGTCGTTTTTAATTTTTTTATAATGTAATAACTTCAGAGTTGCTCTCCAAATTAATGTATTAAACTTAAAGACATATAAATATTTTAAATATTTATTTAATGACATGTTTTTATGAATGAAGGCCAGTATCACTGATACTAATACTTCTACTGATGTCTCTATGAAATTAAATTTTTTTGAAACAAATTAGACATTCAACATTACAGTATAACTGAATTAAATCATTTATTAGGCTTTAAAAAATAACTTTTCACAATTATTAAATGTCATATTTACCCATGACCTTCCTGGAAATAGACATAAGTTATAAATTAAATATAGATTAATCTTATTAAAGCTGATTTTCTCTGCTACCTTTGTTCTTTGATGAACATTAATGACACATCAGAGCAGTTTATTAAGCTGCTGTCACTTTAAGAGCTGCCGCTGCCGAACATGACCCGGATCTGACGTGCATCTCAGTTTCTCACAACTCTTTAAGTTCATTTAAGACATTTTTTAACTCATTTAAGACTGCTCTTACGAGAATACCCAACAAAAGTGGCATTTTCCAATCACTCTACTGGCGGGCATCTTTCTATGCACACGATTTGTGTGTGTGTGTGTGTCACACTACACGACATTCACAGACAGCGCGTTCTCGTTTGTTTTGTGGCGCTTGAATGGTTTAAAAGCATGTGTGCGAATAAGAGCATTTTATAATGTAACGCTACCCAAATTATGACAGAAGCTGCATTAATTGTGTTAAATATTTTTAACATATTAAGCTGAAAAAGGTTATTGCATGCGTTGACGTGCAAATTGAGATAGCCCTGGTTTGTATGTGAATATTTTTATATTGTTATATGTGTGTAAAATCTGTTTATCAAATAAAGTGATTGTGTCTGTTCAGGAGACTTGATTCATATAGACTACTTTTACAATTTTTATATGAACTTTTTGAAGCATCAAAGTTTTAATCACGTAGACTTTCAATGAATAGACAGAAATCTAAGGTTTCATTAAAAATAGGGTTTGGAATGACAAGAGGGTGAGAAAACTATGACAACAGATATCAGCCTCACCTGTGCATTGGCCCGCTTTCGTAAAAGCCATTTGTCCTCCTCGAGGTCTTTTGTGTTCTCGCTCTCTGGCTTGTTTGGCGTCTCAGTGGTACTGCTAACGTGCTTCTTCGCTGGCAGAAGCCAGTTCTCCGACTGCAAAGGCTTCTGGATGGAGCTCTCAGAGTCTGAGGTTTTGATGTGCGGGGACACCCAGGCAGAGAGGGATGAAAAGTCAGGGGACTTGGCACAGTTGCTCGGGTGCAGCCAGGCCTCTAAGATGGCCTGAACCTTCTGCTGCTGGTGGCTGGAGGCTTTGTTTGTGGCATTCTTATTGACGGGAACCCCATTCTTATCTCGACCCTCTTTCTTGAGGAGCCAAGCACTGAGGGCCTCTTTTCCACAGTTGTCGTCACAGACACATTGAGCGTAGCTGGCACAGGTCTCATTGGCTTTGCAGGTGGTCTCGAGAGGGATGGTCTTGTGGAGCCACATCTCGATGGGATCCGAGTTGGTGCTTGGAGTGCTGGCAGGGGATGACGGGGGAGTCTTTAGGCACTTGAGCTTTCCGAGGTTCTCGATTTCCACAGCCGTGGTCCGTGTGGCGCAGCAAGAGCTGCAGTCAGACTTTGAGAGCCAATCGCTGTAGGAGAAGCTCTCATAGAAGGGTTTGATGATCAGATTGAAGTGGTCAGAATCTGATACTTGGCTGGTCTTATCTTGCTTGATTGTGCTTGGCCTGGCAAGCCACTTGCTGAGTTCTTCCTCCTCAAAAGAATCGTCCAATTTTTCCTGCTGGTCTTCCAGTTCCACCTCATCCAGATTTAAGTCGCTTTCCTCAATCATCTCAATCGAGAAGGTTGAGCTGCCGCTGCTGGTTCGCTCACGAATAGGTAATTTCTCCTTTATAAGCCATGACTCCAGGTCATGAAGCTGGCCCCAAGCTTTATGGAAGTCAAAGGCAGGTAGTTGTTGCTCTACCTGTATGATGGAAATAAAATTTAAAAAACTCAGTGTGCAATTTCCTAAACATCAATTAGACAGAAGTAGCACTCTGGCTACAGTCAAGTGAATAATTCAACGGTTCTTAAAGGGTTAGTTCACCAAAAAATGAAATTTGTCATTAATTACTCACCCTCATGTCATTCCAAACCTGTAAGACCTTCGTTCATCACAAATTATGATATTTTTGATGGAATCCAAGGTTTTTTTTATCCTCCATTGAAAGCAACATAATTATTCAAGGTCCAAAGAAGTAGTAAAGACATCATTAAAGTAGTCCACGTGACTACAGTGGTTCAATCTTAATGTTATGAAATGACGAGAATACTTTTTGTCTGTTATTCTCCTACTCCGTTTACGTTCAGCGTTTCCGTGTTCTACGTCCGAACGCCAGCTCTGTATTAGCCGGCTCCTGAGTCAGCATCACACGCATGCATCATGCTGCTCACGTGAACAGCGTCGGCCAATACCGAACCGGCGTTCAGACGTAAACATTTTCCATGGGAGATAAAAAAAAACCTCTCAGATTTCATAAAAAAATATCTTAATTTGTGTTCTGAAGATGAATGAAGGTCTTACGGGTGTGGAATGACATGAGGTTGAGTAATTAATGACAGAAATTTCATTTTTGGGTGAACTAACCCTTTAACAAGTAGGTCAAGAGTATCACTGCCTTTCCATCATGTTCACACAGGACACAAAAATAAATATAACAGTTCACCTGAGATTCCTTGGAAACAAGCAGCCAGTCCTGGAGGTTTGTGCTGAGGTGGTGTCTTGCAGGAGCGCTGCTTACTGGACGGTTTCCTAGAAGCCACTCAGCCAGAGGTGCGGCCCGTTCAGGATCTATTTTCTAAGTAAACAAGATGGGTATTTAACATTGGTTGCACAAAACTGTGCAGGACATTAAATTAACAAAGTATAAAATCAAAATCAAACCTGTTTCTTGCAAGAAACTGGGCAGTCCTGGAGAAGCCAAGGTCTCGCAAAAGAGTCTGAGGTCTCGATTTGCTGCAGCAGAGAAGAGTTATGAATGCAGGTGCTTTGTGGAAGGGTGCACAGGTCTATTTATAGCAATGGTATGAGTACATAGTATTTTGACAAACTATTTTCCTCCGCTACACTGTGATCCTGTCAACAGTCGATGAACATTTCAATCCTACGTTAATACCTGGACCATATGTTCTATCAGAAAATGTTCGCTTGAGTCTCACACAGTGTCTACAGCTTTAAGCTTTCTACGCTGAACGCATCAAAGAAAAAGGTCAAAATCCATTCGTACTGTTGTCAGAAGTAACGCAAGTGCATGGGGTACGTCAGAAACAGAACAGGGCATCAGTTTACTGTCGGCGTCATGTCACATCCAGGGATTATAATGGGCTCTATATTACTTTTGCCACATAATGCTGTGTCACTGTTTTAAAATAAAATATGTTGCCATTTATAGCCATCGATCTATATTGACCACATGCCTTGGTGTCCAAGTATGCATATCAGCAATTCCACAAACCTGGGTGGAAATGGTCCCAAAGGAAGTGATAGCCTGGCGCAATGTGCGTGCATCTGCTTGGAAACTCATCTCTGGGGTTTCTTCAGGAGTCAGACTGAGCGAAGATAACCTGAAATGACAAAAGATAACTGCTTTTTATCCAAGACACATTTATCATCAACACAGGCATTCCACAGAGATTCGCATTGATTATAGGAGATTTAAACCTATACAGTGTCTCGGTTGACCAGCTTGACATGTAAACAGCCTTTTAGCACACTAAAGCAGATACACAACAATCGGCGTCTTACTTCTCCAGGCAGTTGGTGAGCTGGGTGGCGAGATTGTTACTACTGGAATACTCCAGCTGATGAATGAGGATGTCAAACTGGCCTTTGAGCTGTGAGAAACAATGAGAGAACAAATGTCATGTCAACTATAAAGTAACTCAACTAGAGAAGAACAGCTTCACTTCTCCTTTAAATGCGAGTTTCAGTATTCAGAGTCAATATTTAGATTTCGTTTCTCAGAAATGTTGCTTCGTAATAGAGGATCTCAAAACTACCTTTACTTAAGAACAAGTCAATACTAAAATAAAAAAAAATATGCTCAGTAAAACTCACCAGATGAAGCTGCTGTAGCTGCTGATGTAAAGTCTCTCCTTTGAGCTGCTCCACCAGATCAATCTGCTCCAGCAGCCACACCTCACGAGAGCGAAGGATCTCCAGATGTCTACTGATGCAGCTGTGCAGCTGAGACTTCACCTGTGAGTAAGCAGACAGAGGCACACACACGTGTGAATGCAAGCGAGTCTTGACGTGTCTTTGATCTGAAAGCACTCAGCTTTTAAAACTCCTGCAGAGGTGGATAAAACGACCCCACCTCCTAAACGCTGAAGGACAGCCTGCAATGATCTGAGGTCTACAATAATAGAAACAAGGTCCTTGTTCACTCAAAACAGAGAAACAGTATTATACTCTGAACCATGCAGCTGTTTGGAGAGATTATGGGGAAGCCCAATGAGGTTTCTCAACAGAGCTTACTTGCCTATGAACTATTTGAGACAATTTCTCAACTGTTAATACTTCTGAACTTGTTTAGCTGTGGTCTAGTAAGCCCTTCTCCTTATAGACACCCTGCATCCAAGTAGTAATTATCTACTGTGTCTGAGGTGACAAATTATTATGTCATATGCATGGATGTTTTCTTATGTTTACAACACAAACAAGAAAATATTATCTCATTGTGCACTAATGAGCTTAAAGCACATTATTAAGCCACAATGTTTGGAAAAGTCAGTGTTCACACCCACTAGAAAAGTCAGTAAGAAAAGATAAATGATGTTTATAACTGGAACACTGAGCCGCTAATAACACAAGCATGATTTAAGTATATAAATTAAAGAATAAAAATAGGTCTATACTTCATTTCTTACTCTTTGTGACATCAAACAAACACAGGGTCGTATCTCACCTCTCTGGAGTTGCTCTTGAGCTGAACTTCAGCTTTGATGACCCCAGCGATGGCCTCCTCCAGCTGGGCCCGGGCCTGAATGCACTGCCTGAGGGCAGCCGTCTCTCTCTGCCCCACGGCTGACATGCTGCGGACAAAGCAAACACGACAGCTCAAATTAATGCCATTTTTGTCTATTCCCACCTGACTGGTTAAAAGGATAGTTTACCCACAAACTGAAATCATTTCATTTAAGTCTGTTCGGATGGCTGGTTTTTAACGCTGGTTTTTGTGGCTTTTTTCATGCGGAGAAAACATTTATGGTAAAACTATATCAGATTTTAAAAATCTATTTGTGCTAAAATATCTAAAACTATATTTGGTTGAACTTTGCTTTAGTGCTTTAGTGGATGAAAAGAGGCTTGCTCAACTCAATTTTAATTACGTGCTTAATCACAGAAAAAAAAATCCATAGGAGTTGCCTGTGGTCATGCAGTGACAGATCACTAACACGGTCGGTCCATGCGGTAATATGCCGGGCAGAAAATCCAAATTGTAGGAACACTTCAAGAGGGTGAAGAATGACCACAAAACGGTGACGTGCGACCTCAAATAAGAGTTATCTTTTAATAAACATGCAAGTAGAAGCCTAACGTTTGTCAATAGCCTCTTTACATGTCCGCTCGCTCTAACGTAAAGCTAGATAAATGTGCGAATGTTAGTCGCATATCCAAGTGTGTCCATGAGGAGCATGAAAACTAAATAAGTACCGTACTTACTGCAGGGCATGTCAAACAATCCTCTCAAGGCCAGTGTTACGGCTTCATTGTAAAGAAGACACAGCTCACTTCTCCCTGACAACGCAGACAAACTCGTGTTTCTTTCTAATAATATGAGAAGACGACGGTTTCTGACATTTTCAGTGCGTGAGATTGTCCTGTTTTGTTGTTGCCAGTATGCCGAAGCATGAGCTCTGGAAGCTCCACCCACTTCTGGAAAGGGGGCCAGGAGCAACAGCTCATTTGCATTTAAAGAGACACAAAAATGGTGCATATTTGCTCCCACCCAATTTTAGTGGCAATTTTAACATGCTACAAAAAAAAAAAACAAGATCTGTGGGGTATTTTGAGATAAAACTTCATATATTACACACTCTGGGGACATTAGAGACTTTTTTACATCTTGTAAAAAGGGGAATAATAGGTCCTCTTTAAATGCTCATTATTATATTTTAGTATTTCTCCCCTGACTAATGGACTAATGGCTTAAATGAATGACTAATAGTCGACCAGTCGGGGGCAGCCCTAGTAAAATGTTAACCAAACACTGGTTACTGTTTTTTTGTTGTTGTTTTTTGTTTCTTTTAAAGTGCCATTTTTAAAAATATATTCTATTTCACAGAAGAAAGTCTAGTCAAACAGTTTTGGAACAACAATTTTGGGTGAACTATGCCTTTTTATCTGACCATAAGAAGCTCAAATATGGCATAACAGCATTTCAGTTTTTAAGTCTTAAATTTGTTGTTTACATTTTAAAATTGTATATGGTGCCCATATTTGTGAACTTGGGTTAACAACAAAAACAAAAACCTTGAGAAAGAATTATAGTTCTATATTGATTTACTTAGAAACACTGATAATCATTTTAATGATAATCTTCAATAATGCACATTAAAGGATTAGTTCACCTTGTGGTTGGATGCACTTTCTTCTGCTTCAAACTCGTTGGACCCATTCACTGCCATTATAAAGCTTGAATGCTCAGGATATTTATTGATATAACTCTGACTGTGTTCATCAGAAAAAAGAAAGTCATATATACCTAGGATGGCTTGAGGGCGAGTAAAGCTTGGGCTAATTTTCATTTTAAAGTGAACTAATCCTTTAATGAAAGGAGGTTTATCAAGCTATCAGCCTGATAAAGCTCCTTTTATTTAATGTCCATTATTTTGTGCATGTTTCAGCTGCTATAATTAAAATGTTTTATTGTTTTATTACAAAATGGCCTACACTTTACATTAAAAACCTTTTGAGCCAAAGGCTTATGCAGCTAAATAAACATTTAGCCTATTTATGAATTTCTTAAAAAAAAACAACCCTAATTTTCATTAAATGTTTTTTTTTTTTTAATAGATGAGATTGACAAAAATGTTATGCTCCTAGCATTCAATACAAAACATCCCACAATGCACCTCATGAAGCATTACATTTACTGTATTTAATGAGGAAAACACTTAGAGCAGGATGGTGTACGCGTTTCACTGATAGTATATTAAAAAACCCATCAGTCAAGTTCAGCTGTGGCCTTTTTCCTGTGAACTCAAAGCCTCTCTGACATCCTGCAAATGTCTGTGTGTCAGGAATGTGATGTGCCTGCCAAAGTTACAGCCACACGTGACCGGTCAAATAATACACCGCTGACAGTGTCTGAAGGGCATGATGCTTTGATTCCTGGAGTGTTTGTGCAACAGAAACAGATTAAACGTGTCCCAGCGGGGAAAACACTGTTCATACGCCCTTAATAACAGGAAGAGCATTTCTTAGATCAGAAGGCTATTATTTTAATCTAAAAAAACAATGACTGATGGTGCAACAGTATAAACATTAGATGTGATAAAAACAGAAAACAAACATCTTTGGGGAGCATAAAAACATCTGCACACAGCATGCAGAGGACAGAACAACAGCCAGTCTAGAGCTTTCCATTCTGCATGGCATTTAAACCAGAGGAAAGGGAAACAAGACCATATTTGGACATCTCAATTAAAATAACTTAATCTAAGTAATGCCCTTTTGCAAATATCTTTAATTACAGACATAATTCCCTGCGTTTCAATTAAATACAACGTGCCTTTACATTAGCATTTGATGGTGATATCATGGTACTGTAATTACCATATTCACGTACCATGGTATTTCAGACAATACCATAATGCCAAAAAACAAAAATGTTTTTGTTTACTGCAAGTAATAAGTATCATACTCATAACAAACAGACGAGCGCGTTCACGAGAAGTCCGTTCGTTTCCAATCTAGATGCATTTCAAACGTGATGTCAAAGCAATGATTCGGTTCCTACCTCTTCTTGTCAATCAAGCAGCCGTCAATTTGATCCAAATGTGTAGCTTAGTTTGCGTATTGTCAATGGATGGAAGTCTAATTGTTCTCGGGGTTTATCTAAGCGCCCCTTTCCTCGGCCCACAGAGACGTCATCGCACACGTAGGCAGCGCCGCCTCTGTCGGCCTCCACACGCGCCCGCGGATTCTGCACGTACACGGGGCCCACTCACAGGGCCGCGCGCGACCGACGGATTAACTCAATGACATCCAAAAAACGACCCCAAAACACACAAAGATCACATATCTGGAAAAACGCAGTGCAACTCGTGTTTTAAGAGGAAGGGAAAAGAGGAAGGTGGAACTGAGGATTAAATGCTGACTTTTAAAATTAAGACTGCTGCAAAAATGCAGAACTCAGACCTTAAAATTTGACCCTAATTGAAACAAACTTCACTAGTATCACAGTTTAGTGCGTGATAATATCACTGACAACAATGGGCATCTGTTATTTAACTAGAGATGTTGTAATCGATAAAATGACATTAACACCTAGTACTCCTGGTACACAAATACAGCATGAGTGTCAGTCCAAATTAACATATGCAAAAATATGCAAATATCTGTATTAGAGATCAACCGATTTATTGATATTTTCCCCGATATAAGCATTTTACCATAATCGGATATCGGTCTTTGTCAGGTGACGTCACACTCGTGAAAACCGAAGTGCATTATGGGTGTCGCCGCCATTTGTGAGGTATCCAAACAATCTCTGTATCAGTGCAGAGTTGTTTCTTCTTTGGCTTCTTTTCATTGTAAAAATGGCACACTTTTGTTGTGTGAAAAGCTACAATAATATGTCCCACGATAGAAAATGTCAAAAACTTTACTACGAGATTAGATTTAGTCGGTTTCCTACTTGAAAAAAGGCTGTACGGAGAGTATGTAGAGGCAGTAACAGAGGCGCCGGATCGCATGGGTTGCCGCGGTGAGACGCAAAACATCACTTTCGTCAAGATATCTCCATTCACGTATGCTACATTTTCTACATTTTCACAAAGGTGAGTTAGAGATTTCTGTTTTCTAAAGTAGCAAACGTTATAGCAACGCATTGTTTTGGATTGTGCTATGAAACAATAGTCAATTTAAACTGAATCCCTTTACTTGAATATGTCTAGGCCTAAATTTTTTTTTTTATTCTTAATTTTGCTAAGGCATTTTTATTTTATATACTTAAGGTACGACATTTTTGCTCTGTATCCATATGCTGATTCTAATTTTCTGACTACTTTTTACAGCGGTGGTCTTATGTTATGTAGCTAAAAACCTTTTGATTTCATTGCAGATCAGCCTGCTTAAAGATTATGGAGACTGACCCAACTGGACACCATCCCTCCCTACATTAAGGCCACATCAGCATTAAACACAGGCTGTGTCTCAATCAGCTCCCTAGTTCAGTAGTTAGGGCACTGATCAGGAGAGCTCAGAGATGATTGAGATGCACACACAGACACTAAGTAATAGTTTCCAATAAATATGCAATAAATTAACGTTTAAGAATTTTAAGCAGCGACGATTGTCAACTTACAACATTTTTCACAGTCGATCAAAATAGGCAAGTATTGTTTGATGGCTGTGAATGTCCAATGTAGTGTGATTAACAAGGCTATTGAATACGGATGTCCGAATGTGCGAATATAAAACCAACTTTACCCAAGTCAGTCAGCTGACACTATGGTCCATCAGGCTGGAGAAAGTGATCATCTTCACACTGAGAAGATGCAGGAGGCTGGAGGAGATGGTGATCTGCATGTGCAGAAGTAAACCGACTTGATATGTACAGGATGTCTGATGTTTGTTTTGGAGATGATGATGTTAATGTGCTATACGTGTCTGCCAAACCTGGGAACCTTTATGGCGTTATTACAAATTTTTTTTTTTTTGGTGCCTCTGATTCCAGACGCAGCAAATACAAATTTCAAATGCTTCTGTGAACCTTAATGTACCTCAGATTTGATCTGCCTGCACAACACTTCTCATGTTTCCCCTGAGACAGTATACAGAACATTCAATGAAACTTTCATATCTATATGCAAACCTGAAGCTTTCAGCTGTATGGGCAGACAGAGATGATTTGCACAGAAATATGTCTCCTTTGTTTAAATACAGAGTAGCAGAGAATATTGACCGTTTTGAGATTTTCACAGAGAAACCATCCAATCTGACAGCGCATGTTTGAATCTTTTGTAGAATTGTAGTGTAAAAATGTACTTATGCTTTATCCAGTCTTGCATGAACAATAAAGCATGTATAATTACATTTTTCATGGTGATTTGAAGATTTATTTTATGAGTTCACAGGTATATGCACTTATAGTATTAACAGGATAATTAATAATATACACAATCTGTAAACCAGATATTTAACTTGCACGTCATATCTTTGTTTTTATTATTATGAAGGCCTTTTGAAAAAAGAAAAAAAGACCCATAATGTCACAGAGGTAGATGGAGGACAATAATTTACAAATTATTTTGGCTCTAAAAGGTATACTATATCAGAATGTACTATAATAAAATACGATTAAATTCTACATACATCTCTGATGATGCCTTGTTTATTGGAACAATGTTTATCGTGTTAAATACTGGTTTATGTACTTAATGCAATAAAGAAAAAAAATGCATGAAAAAGGGGTAGTATTAGTTCAAAATTCTTCCTGATGACAACACTAAACCATCCTTAATCAGGCACTTATGATATACAGTTAACACGAGATCATCATCATTATCGTTTACTACTGTGTTATCGCAGTCCTTCCTTCAGAATATAAATAAATCCTGCACCCAGCCATTAGTGAAATGTTGTGGGTTTCGAGATATTTATAGTTTTTAAATTGTTCACGTATATGCGTTTATACCATAAACAAGATAGTTTACAATATTTAAGTATGATGATTTAGGTAGCAATGCGGGGTTAGCAGCAGTCCAACTTACTGCAGTCAGTTCGTACTGATCTGTTATGAATGGATGACGATTTCTCCAAATAACGGTCCCTGGCATCTTTGGTGAGTTTATCGCGATATGACATTTTAACATTTTTCTTGTGCTTCTTCATTTTTGCGAGTTATTTGCTTGTTATCTCAACTCGCGTAATCTCTTTCATTATCACAGTCAGCAGGGATACCACAAATATGGCGCCGCGGTGACGTCACACACAACAAAATCACGTGTCTGACAAAGACCGATTGGTTTTGAAATATCAGATTTACCGATAAAGGCCGCCATCTTGAGGGTGTTTTGAGAATTGCGCGCAGGACCACCATTACAGCGCATCAGAGGGGAGACGAGACAACGGCATGCACAGGTAAAGTATACTTACCTGCTTTGCTTTAATTAGTAAACTTTATTTAACATAACAGCCATTAATGCACAAATTAGATGTGTTACATTAACGCCTGAAATGAGCTAGTTTATGCAGTCTTTAAGAAATAGAGACAAGCTCACAGAGTCACATAAGATAATACGTCAAGTCCTGCCCCAATAAAGATATAACTTTGCATGAATTAAATAATACAGCCATGAATGAGCACATGTTGGAAATAAAAGCGCTGAATTTAACTCTCTCTCTGTTGTCTGTGCTCATCATTAGTCTCGTGAAGTCGTCTGCATTTTGCTCTTCACTCAGCAGGTTGATGCTCGACCACCGCATGTAACTTAACAAGATTCACTTGTTTAAAACACCGTAATTATATAAACATTTACTATAACCATTAAGTCGCTAATAAACATCCAAGTAAATGCAACTTTATGGAAATTAATTATTTATTATCTCGCGAACGATCACAGTTTGAGTATAGTTCTGTGTAAATGCATAGATAAACAGCGCTTTGTCAGCAGATATTTCTTTGATCTAGAATGACAGAAACATTATTAATAATTCTGATATAACATACCAGTTGAGAAATGCAATAAAATACTGTGTTTTGTTTGTTATATTCCAATATTCCAGAGAATATTATTCAGTTATTTAACATTATTCCGTGAATTATTCCTCACTCTTTAGCCTATTAAACAGCTTATAAATCTACTAAAACTGTAGTTTAAAATGAAGTATTACATTTCTGCAAAGTTGACATGACTCCTGTCTTTAATTTATTTTCTCCATTTAAAACATCAGACATTCTACATTTATTTTGTTTATTGTTAACATTAGTGTTGCTGCTAATAATTTTTATAAATGAAATGATTTTTGTAATATGAAGATTAAAATCAACTAAATTTATTGGTGTATAAATACATTTGTTTTGTTTTCTATGCAAGGATGGAGTGATTGTTAAAAATGAAATGGTTTGTTCAGTTCAGTGATGTTGTAATCGTGTCAAAAACAGAAATATAACAGTAAATAAATATCGGTTCTGCATATCGGTTATCGGGTACATAAACACAAATTATCGGTATCGGTTCTAAAAAAATCAATTATCTATCAATAATCTGTATGCCACCAACTAAAAACAATCAATCCGAAAAAATTAAGCAACAGTCATATGCAGGTGAAATTTTTCCTAGCCCAAACCAAATCTTTGTTCTACTTAAACATGTAGAGAATTACATGTAATCCTGATGATTCATTTATTGCACTAACTTTCACTAGCCAGACACTATTGCAATGACGAAACTCAAAGACTTGAAAGAGAAAACTAGGCAACATTAGGGCAAGTGTTCACTATAATCATATGAAATCATATAAAAGAGCAAAATAAAACAATGACTGAACATCTGAAGAAGTGGACGCTGAAAACATACCCTACAGGTCGCGCGTCTGTAACCCCCCCTTTATATCTCACGTCGCAGAGGACAGAGTGAACAATTATATATACATAAAAATATACATTTTTAAAGTATGTCATGAAAACGATTCTCAGATTACGTATAAACTTGTTGAGGTGATAAATTTAAGATCATTAAAACAGAGAAGAAACTGGTTATGAAATATGGTGATCTCGCCCCCTCTGACCCAGATTAACATTCCGACGCCGCATTAGCTAACGTAACTGTTAACTGTTCAACGATTTCCAAAAACATGTCATTGCAGAGCCTCGATTTATACATACCTGCACCACCTGGTAAACTCGTAAGGAAATGAAGTGTTATTAATATAATAAAGCCTTCGGGAGAAAGCAGTGGCTCGTCCTCTCACGCGGCTGCTACGCTTCCTGCGAGGCTAATGTCAAAGGAGATTCGGATAATGACGCGAGAGATCATGATCTCGCGATATTACGATACTGCGTTCTCAAATGTGATGCTGCCATCTAGTGGCCACTGAAAGCCATTTCACAGATTCAGTAGGATAAAAAATGATCGATTTCAGATATTTTAATAACATATAACTCTGAGAACATGGGTTACGGTGGCCCTTCAGAACAATGTGCATTTAATGATCAACTTTAACTTGTTTACATACATCATCCAATATATTACTTAAATATATTATTATTTAATAAACTGAAACGTTTTAAATGTGCATGAATGTTTTGTTATAATCAAATCTGTTCAAAATAATTATGCAATCTCATACTCAGTTTTTTTATTCCGAAAGGTAATTAGAACGGAAACATTTTATTTCGCAATATCAAATAAAATGAGAAACAAAACAAAATTCATACAAACATCTACAACGCATAACAAATAAGGAAAAAAAAAAAAATAAACAAAAGAATATAGATATGTGTAAGGGAAAACCAAAATGATTTATGCCAGGGGTAAAATTACAACGTTCAAGTAAACAAAATAAAGTAACATAGTGCGCCTCATTATATATATATATATATATATATATATTAGTTTAAAGCAGTGCAATATAATTTCTTTTATAAATTGTTCACAATTTGGCCTTTTCATCACATTAATATGATATTTACCAAGTAAAATAATAAGCTGCATAAAAAAAGAAATTGTAAATAATAATAATAATAACGACATCATACGGTTCAGTTTGTTTCTAATATATCTGTTCCGGCATGTATATTTTTCAATGTTAATATTATCAAGAAATACCGAACAAGTGATGGTCTACTTTAACAGAGGAAAATACAGAATTTCAACAAATTTTAATTATTTATTTATTTTTAATAATGCTCAGTAACATAAGAACATTGTCAAGGAATTGCATACAAATACATATAAAAAGTTGGCTTAATTGGTAATGTTTAACATAGATGTTGGAAATAGAAAGAGCGAGATATGGTATGGGAACATACAAAATGTCTGTGCTGACAATGTGTGGAAAGTTACAGCCGCTAAGAGATGTTCCTAATATGGTAAAAGGACAGAGGCTTCAGTCTTGGAGGTTAGAGATATAAAAGTGAGGGGAAGCTTTCGTTCTTGGTCTGACACTCTGCAGCTTTCTGTGAGCCTGTATGACTGTCTGACCTTTCTTGCAAGAAATAAAACTTTCGAAACACAATTGGACATGTTTGTCCAGTCGACAAACTGGACAAACTTGTGAGTCGAGTCGAATTTCTGCCACAACACAAGACAAAGTGACACAAGAATGCATCATTATTGGTACAATAACATACAGACATTGACATGTAGGGAAAGCTTTTAAATGCATGTATTTTCTTTAAACATTTCTTCATAATATTGTTTAAATTTTAGGGATTTTGTATTATTTATATATCGAAGAGATTTGAGAAGTGACATTAATTCAGTTTTGAAATGGGGATAGGATGGAATATTATTTGCAAACTTTTGTTTATGAATCAAGAATTTGCCATATAAAATAAAGAAATTAACAATGTACTTAAGGGGTCTATTTTTGTCATCAATATAATAAAAAAATAATGTCTTTTAGATTGAAAGAATGAGTAACATTAGTAGAATTGAAAATATATGAGCCAAGGTGGACCAAAACTGTTTGGATACAATCATAAAACAGATGAGCAGATGTCTCCTCTCTCATTTACAAAGAGAACAAGAGCTGTCAATGTCCAGATATTTAGAAATATTAAAGGGTTAGTTCACCCAAAAATGAAAATTCTGTCATTTATTACTCACCCTCATGTCGTTCCACACCCGTAAGATCTTCGTTAATCTTCGGAACACAAATTAAGATATTTTTGATGAAATCCGATTGGTCAGTGAGACATTTCCTCTCTCAAGATCCATTAATGTACTAAAAACATATTTAAATCAGTTCATGTGAGTACAGTGGTTCAATATTAATATTATGAAGTGACAAGAATATTTTTGGTGCACCAAAAAAAAAAACAAATAACGACTTATTTAGTGATGGCCGATTTCAAAACACTGCTTCATGAAGATTCGGAGCGTTATGAATCTTTTGTTAGCAGTTCGGATGGCCAAAGTGAATTTCAGCCGTTTGGCAGTTTGACATGCGATCTGAATCATGATTCGATACACTGATTCATTTGTACTCCAAAGCTTCCTGAAACAGTGTTTTGAAATCGGCCATCACTAAATAAGTCGTTATTTGTTTTGTTTTTTTTGGTGCACCAAAAATATTCTTGTCGCTTAATAATAATAATAATAACATTGAACCACTGTACTCACATGAACTGATTTAAATATGTTTTTAGTACATTAATGGATCTTGAGAGAGTAAATGTCATTGCTCCCTATGGAGGCCTCACTGACCAATCAGATTTCATCAAAAAATATCTTAATTTGTGTTCTGAAGATTAACGAAGATCTTACAGGTGTGGAATGACATGAGGCTGAGTAATAAATGACATTATTTTCATTTTTGTGTGAACTAACCCTTTAACAGGATATTTTTTATGTACAATTTTTACATAGCTTTATTTCAACAAATTATAATACAAAATGTCCCACTCATGAGCACACGTCACACGACTTTTATTTTGACACGATATAATGGTACGCTTTCCCGGAGTTAACATTTTAAAACGCCAAAGCTTTGTGTTTATTAATACGTAATTACATTAATTACTTATTTAATTCTTTTTTATGTTATTAAATACAAGTTAATATGTAAATATTCCAAAACTGGCCTGTCTTGTTAAAATCCGGAAGTTTTGATCTGCGTTTACAGGAAGTAGCGTCAAAATTCTCGTCGTCATCACGTCACATTTTTGTCCCAGCGCTGTACAGCTGGCAAAACAATTCCCACAAACCATTTTAATATCAAACTACAATGAGCACCAGACTCAAACTATAGATAGTAACGTCTTGATGCTCTAAAGTTTCTGCTTATATTCCTGTTCCGGTTTGTACAAAACAATGTCGGCATCACAAGGAAGCAAAAACACGAACACGGAACCATGGGGTGGATTTGATGACAACATTATCCAGGTAATTCACCTCAACTCATCCTTACACAGTAACATAACCAATGAAAAACACACGATTTGTCTCTTAAACGAGGCTTTTGTTCAGCCTGGCCTCACCGCCGTCGCGGTACTATCTTCATTTCTGTTGTATCTTGCTTATTAATGACTATATTCATGCACCATTTGTGTACTTGAAGGACAATAAGCTAAACTGTGATGTAAACAATGCTGTACATGTAGGTTAGTATAAGTGGAGGAGATTTCATATTGTTATTACCATGTTACACGCTCAGAAACGAGCTGTTAGCTCGGAATATGTACATAACCATGTTATTATCAGTGTATCATGTGGTTTATCATCCACAATAATTTACCTACCTCTTTAACACTTGCTATATATTTTCAGTATTCATAAAACTTTATCAAATTATACAAAAATGAACCTGTCCTGCATGCTACATCAAATTGCAAAGAGTCTTTGTGACTCAACTTTGTCTGTCTCACGTGACTGACCCCAGGGCAGCGGCTCGGCGGTGGTAGACATGGAGAATATGGACGACACCTCCGGCTCCAGCTTTGAGGACATGGGGGAGATGCATCAGCGCATGAAGGAGGAGGAGGAGGTGACTGCCGAGGCAGCCGCTACGGAGGAGGACAACGGAGAATATGGAGAATTCCTCGGGATGAAGGGCTTGAAGGGACAGCTGGGCAGACAGGTTGCTGATGAGGTGAGCCAGAGGAAGGGCTTCAACAAATGTGGACCATTTATACTTAAAGGATTAGTCCTAAATGATTAGTTCACTTCAGAATTAAAATTTCCTGATAATTTACTCACCCCCATGTCATCCAAGATGTTCATCATAGTTCCCACTCGTCCTGGAAAACCTGGAAAATTGATGACAAATTTTACTGTCCTGGAAAACGTATGGAAAATTAGAGAAAATCTTATTGTCCTGTAAAATAATTATTTAAAAAGTTGTTTTTTTCTTTAGTCGAAACCAAAGAGTTTATCACTGACCTAAAACAATCACCATTAGTTGCAGAAAGTGCGATGTTCAGAAATGCTGCGTTTTGACACGTGAGAGTAGTATTTTCAATAATGATGTTTAGTCTTGTGTTGCCACTTGCAGCAGTTGTTATTACATTGTTATAGTATGTTATTAACTGCTTAAATGCATAATTGTTTGCATAATTATTATGCAAGTTGATTTTCTGATCACATTTTTTTCCAAGCATATTTTACCATTTTCAAACCAATCAGTCCTAATAACTACCATTCATTTTGTATTTGGTCATTTATAAGTGATATATAATTGTTCATGAATGCTTGTTTTCTTTTACAGATTAAATGAGCCAAAAAGAGATTTATCTCAGACTGAAAAGTCAAAAAGTATTAAATGCCCACGAGGAGGATGCAATACTAATAAAATACTAGAAATTGCAGTTAAGGCATGACCATGGGACAGTGAAATGCTCCTTGAGTCAGCAGGGTCAGACAAAACAGGTAGAGAAGAAAATACACGTTTATTGCAAAAGAATTGAGGTGAAGAATTTAGTGTGAAACCATCAGGAACCCTTTAGTCTTCAGCGCCACCATTTTCCAGAACTTCAACCTACCTGGAGTCTCCAGAAGTGCGAGGTGTCAGGATCTCAGAGACTTAGATAGGCTAAAGAATCCTAAAAAAATGACCTCCACAGTATGAGTCACAGTTCTAAAAAAAATTCTCGCAATTGCGAGTTTACATAATTGTGATTTTAAGCTTGTAATTGTGAGAAAAAAAGTCAGAATTGCGAGTTTCTATCACGCAATTCTGCCTTGACTTTTTTTCTGGCATTTGACAGTTTATATCTTGAAATTCTTACTTCTTTTCTTAGAATTGTGAGATAAACTTGCAATTTTGTGAAAAAGTCTGGATTGTGAGTTTCTATCACACAATTCTGACTTAATATCTTGCAATTACGAGAAAAGAAAAGTCAGAATAGTGAGATAAAAAGTAAAAGTAAGTTATTCTGTTAGTGAAAGCAATCTTCCATAGTCGTAATGTATGATTAAGAGCTCATATTAAAAACTGATTTTATAGTTAAGTCATGGCAATAAACTGTAGGTACATCTTTTAAAGACTTAGAGAGCAATATATTACTTTAGGGCATAATCCCAGTCTTTTATTCCCATTGTTGTAAAATTGAAAATGTCCTGGAAAAGTCCTGGAAAATGATTGCTGAAAAAGAGTGGTAACCCTTTTCATGTCTTTCTTTCTTCAGTTGAAAAGAAATTAAGGTATTTGAGGAAAACATTCCAGGATTTTTCTCCATATAGTGGACTTCACTGGGGTTCAACGGGTTGAAGGTCCAAATGTCAGTTTCAGTGCAGCTTCAAAGAGCTCTACATGATCCCAGACGAGGAAAAAGAGTCTTATCTAGTGAAATGATCAGTCATTTTCTAAAAAAAAATTAAAATTATATACTTTTCAACCACAAATGCTCATCTTGCACTGCTCTGCGATGCGCCACACATTACATAATCACATTGGAAAGGTCACGTGTGACGTAGGCGGAAGGACCGCGGTAGAGTGAAAAGCTCCATCTCATTTTCTCCTCCAACTTCAAAATCGTCTGAAATCTTTGTTTTACCTTTTTTTAAAAGGGCGTTTGACTTTGCCTTTGCACTTTCGCTTGGTAAACACTGGATCGGTACTTCCACCTACATCACGCCTGACCTTTCCAACATGATTACGTAATGTGTGGCGGATCACAGAGCAGTGCAAGACGAGCATTTGTGGTTAAAAAGTATATCAATTGTTATTATTTTTTCCAGAAAATGACCAATTGTTTCTCTAGGTAAGACCCTTTTTCCTCGTCTGGGATCATGTAGAGCTCTTTGAAGCTGCACTGAAACTGAAATTTGGACCTTCAACCTGTTGATCCCCAGTGAAGTCCTTTTATATGGAGAATAATCCTGGAATGTTTTCCTCAAAAACCTTAATTTCTTTTTGACTTAAGAAAGAAAGACATGAACATTTTAGATGACATGGGGGTGAGCAAATTATCAGGGAATTTTAATTGGATTTCTGTTGAGCTGTGTGTAGAAAAGATTGCTACTAATATAACTTGTATCTACACAGGTATGGCAGGCAGGAAAGCGACAGGCCTCAAAAGCTTTTAATCTCTACGCCAATATTGACATTCTCCGGCCGTACTTTGATGTGGAACCTATTCAAGTCAGAAACAGGTGAGCTGCATGTCAAGCGTTCTGGCAGCGCTTTCACAGTATCTCCTGCAGCTTCACCACTGCTTCAGACTCAGTTAACCAGCCGCTTAATCCACAGGTTGGTCGAATCCTTGATCCCAGTCCGAATGATCAACTTTCCACAGGTAAGGCATTCATTCATTTTATCCTTAAGCAATAGAGCAGGGGTTTGGCAACCCTGAGCGAGAGAGATTAATATTATTAGCCCTATAAAGCCTACTGTATCATATTTGATTTGCAAATTTCTATGGCCTCTAAATGATCAACATGATCAAAACCTTGCTGAAAAACCTGTTGCACACAATCTACTACGTCTGTCATCTGACTGATACTTTGATTATCCATACATCACATTTAGAAAAGTCATGTTAAAATGTATCAAATATGATCATCAGGCTTTTGAGGAACGTTTCTATGTTCATCTCTCAATCATCATTGTATTGCATTGCATTATATGTTTTGCCCCCAAAATAAAAGCTACAGAGCTTTGATCATGAAAGCATTTAAATATCATCTTACTAAGACATATTATTGGGAGATATAGAGTCTGATATTTATATGCATTTTATTTTAGTCTGCTGTACTATTATGAAGATCTCACTGATTTACATTACAAGCTTTCATAATTTCTTCTCACCTTTTGGCCATATAAATATCAGCGGCTGCACCAAATTGCATATTTTTACTCAGTTTGGGCCTCTTAATAAATTTGAAGTGTTTTTCCTCTTTGAATATGAGCTCCATATTCACCAATATCATAGTATATGTGGCATAAAAGCCTTAAATATCAAATATGATACTCAACCAAAAAACATACAGTACAGTCCAAAAGTTTGGAACCACTAAGATTTTTAATGTTTTTAAAAGAAGTTTCGTCTGCTCACCAAGGCTACATTTATTTAATTAAAAATACAGTAAAAACAGTAATATTGTGAAATATTATTACAATTTAAAATAACTGTGTACTATTTAAATATATTTGACAAAGTAATTTATTCCTGTGATGCAAAGCTGAATTTTCAGCATCATTACTCCAGTCTTCAGTGTCACATGATTCTTCAGAAATCATTCTAATATGCTGATTTGCTGCTCAAGAATAATTTAATGTGTACAATTGTACAAAATATTTGTGTACAATATTTTTTTTCAGGATTATTTGATGAATAGAAAGTTCAAAAGAACAGTGTTTATCTGAAATCTAATCTTTTGTAACATTATAAATGTATTTACTGCCACTTTTGATTGATTTAATGCATCCTTGCTGAATAAAAGTATTAATTTCTTTAATTTCTTTTCAAAAAAATAAAAATAAAGTTCTTACTGACCCCAAACTTTTGAGCGGTAGTGTATAATGCTACAGAAGCTTTGTATTTCAGATAAATGCTGTTCTTTTGAACTTTCTATTCATCAAGGAATCCTGAAAAAAAAAAAAAAAAGTACACAACTGTTTTCAACATTGAAAATAATCATAAATGTTTCTTGAGCAGCAAATCAGCTTATTAGAATGATTTCTGAAGGATCATGTGACACTGAAGACTGGAGTAATGATGCTGAAAATTCAACTTTGCATCACAGGAATAAATTACTTTGTCAAATATATTTAAATAGTACACAGTTATTTTAAATTGTAATAATATTTCACAATATTACTGTTTTTTACTGTATTTTTAATTAAATAAATGTAGCTTTGGTGAGCAGACGAAACTTCTTTTAAAAACATAAAAAATCTTAGTGGTTCCAAACTTTTGGACTGTACTGTATATAAACATTAAAGTATAATATAAAATATTTTTGTTTAAAGATTGTATAACTGTTCTAATTTAAATTAAAATAGATTTTTCTGACTATTATTTCTTGTCATGCTCTACAGGGTTAAATAACATGAATGTATTTACTTGTGTGTTTTGCATATGTGCATTTCTTTTCCTCACTGTCACACAGCACATTTTATTTAGTTTTGAGCTGTGTGAAATGCCAAAAGTTGGACGAAACTATGTTACTCACTCCACTGGACAGGACAGCACAGACTTCGATCTAGCTCTTTTTGCTTCATTATGTACTTCTTTTCCTTCTAAACCCAGAAAGTTGCAGGAGAGCTGTATGGACCAATGATGCTGGTGTTCACACTGGTGGCTATTCTGCTCCATGGCATGAAAACATCAGGAACCGTCATTGTAAGCAGCGTTCCATACATTTGTCTATGAGAAATTTCATCCAAAATGAAGTTTCATGCATGCTTTCTTCATCAGAAGTCTCTCGCTCATGACTGGTGTTTGTTTGTTGAAACAGAGAGAGGGAACGCTGATGGGCACTGCCATTGGAACCTGTTTTGGATACTGGCTAGGAGTGTCCTCCTTCATCTATTTCCTTGCTTACCTGTGCAACGCTCAGATTACCATGCTGCAGATGTTGTCTTTGCTAGTGAGTGGCTCACATTACCCCTGAAGAGACTATATGACATGCCCAATTCACACTAGGGCTGTTTAGTTTACTCTGTGTTAAGAAGTGTTTCTTATTCTCTGTGTTTTCAGGGTTATGGTCTCTTTGGCCACTGTGTGGTCCTCTTCATCACTTACAATGTCCACTTCCACTCGCTCTTCTACATTCTCTGGCTGGTGATTGGAGGACTCTCTACTCTACGCATGGTAAAGAAAAAAGGAACGAGGGCCAGAATTATGCATGTTTCTCTATAAGATGTGTAGTTACCCTCCTTGTGTTCGTGTCTTCCTCTCAGGTGGCTGTGCTCATCTCCCGTACCGTTGGTCAGACTCCTCGCCTCATCCTGTGCGGCACACTGACTGCTCTTCACATGCTCTTCCTGCTCTACCTACACTTTGCTTACCATAAGATGGTTGAAGGTAAGATGACATATGTCTGAGAGCAAGTAGAGCTGGGCGCTAAAGCTAAAAATCAATGTATATAATTTTAAAAAAATATATTTTAATATGTAACAACATAATAATGTTTTTGAAAAACAAAAACACAGTAAAAATAGTTAAAATAATTAGAAATAAAAATAAAAAGGCACATTTTCCAAAAACAGTCCAAAAGTTTGGAACCACTAAGATTTTTGATGTTTTCAAAAGAAGTTTCGTCTGCTCACCAAGGCTACATTTATTTAATTAAAAATATAGTAAAAAACAGTAATATTGTGAAATATTATCACAATTTAAAATAACTGTGTACTATTTAAATATATTTGACAAAGTAATTTATTCCTTCTTTTAATTTAAACTTCTTTTAAAAACATTAAAAATCTTAGTGGTTCCAAACTTTTGGACTGTACTGTATGTATGTATATATATATATATATATATATATATATATATATATATATATATATACACAATTATGTAATGATACAGTCTTTAAGAAATTATAATGTCAAAATAAAAACTGCATTAAAGCAATTGCAATATTACCAATCTGTAACAAAATCATTGTTAGTATATAGTAAATAATTAATATACAATATAATCACCCTTGTGGCAGGAGTTGTTCAGTCCAAAATACTAAGTTAACCATATAAAGCCTGCTGTAAATGATTTAATGATTTACTTTACAAGCCATCAGAATTTCATCTTACTTTTTGGGCATATAATGCAACTGCATTGCATATTTTTGATCAGTTTGAGGTGTTTTTTCCTTTTCACGTATGAACTCTGAATTCTCGATATATATCATATCATAGGCCATAAAAGCCTGATGGATTGATTTATTTATTTTTGACTGTAATTTCAAATGTCAGGCTATACAGGGTTAAGAAAAGTAACTATAGGACATCACTGGAGTGCTGAATTGCTGACTGAAGGTCTATAAATGTAAATTAAAAACAAATTATAAATCTATAAAACAAATTTATACAATTAATAATGTATCATAAGTGTGTTATCCTTGTAGAGCAACAAAACAATGAAATAGATGGTGCATGAGAATGTGTTCAAGGACTTATTGTGACCTTTAGTAATTGAAATTCCCTCTTAAATCTAATTTTAGAGACAATTAAGCACCTGTGTGTTTTTGGTCCTTTATTTTTATCCCATCAAAATGAGGCCAGTTTCAAACTTTAATTTGTCTGAAACATGGTGCACTTGCAATAATTCTTACCAGTGGGTGAACAGTATGAACAAAATCTTATGTCTTACATCTGTATTACTCTACAAATTTGTTGCCCTCTCATGTAAAAAAACATACAGCAATCCTGCCCACATTTCTGCTGCGCACACTGAATAAAGTCCTACTGCCCGGCTCTAGTCTAACCTGGAATTACCTTTTATTGTTAGCACCAAGTCCACCTCAAAAAATTGATAAATATCTAAAAAGTCAATAATGAACCTATCAAAAATTTGGATGACAAAGTAATCAAAAGCCTAGTCAAATGGGCTACTGTGCTTACAGTCAAGATTTCACAGTGTTAGCATTCATTAGTTTGAATATACATTAAACCAAACACTATAAAACTTCTTAGTTGATAATTCAGTATACTTTATTTTTGACTGCACATTTTCGGCGGTGACTGTTGGTAGTGATCAGAGAATTTTAACTCTCATACTCAAACACTACTAAAACATATTCAAATACTAATGATTTGCATAACTGTACTAAAATTTTGTTTATTTCCCCCAAATAATGATTATATGTTCCCTTTTTTCACTACCAAAACAATGACATGTTAGATACTTTTGAGTCTAGCTCAAAGATGATAATCAGCACATGGTTAGCACAGTTCTGAACAGTTGTTCACACATAAATACTACATTTTATGTCATAACACCCAACAAAGTTAGCTTAATTAAAGAACGTCACTACCAAACACCTTTTTTCTGCAAAGTTACACACAGATTTTCAGACTTTTGAACACATTTAACTCAAAATGATGGACCTATCTACTCTGAAAGAGAGGCTGTGAGAGGGAGGGACACATGAATATTTCCTGATCAGAAATGTAGAGGTGTGTTAAAATCAGCCTCAGCCAACGGAATAAAACATACACTGTTTCCGTAATGACACATTTTTTTACATAAAGTTTCATTATTTAAAAATAAAATATAAAACAATATTTTTAAATTGACTTAAAAAAAATAAAAAATATATTTTTAAAAACAACAATGGAAAAATTTACACTAGTTAAAATGTAGGGGTTAGGGTTCGGGACAGCCACCTCCCAATTGAAAGTACCCAATAATTGATGATTTTATATAGATTAAGCTTGTAATTGAATATTTAAAATATTATTATGGGACTCAATAGATAATAGAAGGATCTTAGTAAACATCTAAAATTGAAATACTTAAATGATTTTTAAATGTGTTTTTTAGTTGCGGCGCAGCAGTTTGCACCTATTCGGTAGAATGGCACATTCACAAATATTCATTGTCACGCTAATTAACACAATTATTATTGTTAAATTAGCTTGTAGTAAAGAAATGAATTGGTTATTACATAAATAGTTCTCACTTTATATTAAAGGCCATGGAAAATGACATTAAGTGCTTTAAACCACCGAACAACACAATCGCCATTCATCCCTGCTAGTTCTTTGACGTCAGCTCACTGTCACGACCTTTACAGGCCTTATTGCTGTTTTGTCATTGTTGTGTTTTCCTGTTTACAGGCATTCTGGATACCTTGGAAGGACCCAACTTTCCACCCATCCAGAGAGTGGCCAGAGATGTCCCTGTTGTTGCAAATGCTGTTGTGAATGCAACCATCAAGTCAATAGCTGCACTTGTACAGTCACAGTGATCATATATTGGGCTTCTGGGTTGGTCACAGTCCAGCGAGGCTGGTGTACATATATAGGGTCAGGGCAAAACAAAATCATGGGGCGCACCTTAGGTCTGAGTTCAGTTTGTATCTCGTATTTTGTTCCTGACGCCGTCAAACGGACCCAAAAGGATGCTTTTAGGTCAAGATGGCTTCACTTCACGTTGGCTCATTAATATGAGACATCAGTTTTGGCACACTATCCCATTCACTGTACACTTGTCTTAATCATTTTTATTGTTAAGAGTTACCTATGACCTGCTAATGTTAGAATGGTTTGGTTTATTCAGATTATGTGTGGATTCCTTAAGGATGCTGATACTAATAACTGAGATTATTCTTCACAATGTTTTGTAAAACCCTGCTGTCATTAAATGCAGCTGTATGTCTGTGCTCGTTAAGAGTACTGAGACAGCTAATGACATCACACGACACTTCTGTTTTTAGATCTTGTTCATAACTTTTTTTTAGATATTTTTGAAAAGGAAGTCTTCGACAAGACTCGTAGACAAGTCTGTCTTGATCGGAAGGCAAAGTGTATAGATAAAGAAGAGAAATATTTTATTTGAAGATGAGAAAGGTTGTTATGGTGCATGCAGTCTTTTTTTCCTGATCCATATTTAACCAGCCATTGTGTTGCAGTCTGATTCCTGCTATTAAAGCTATGGTTGGGTGTGAGGGTTTTCTGTGCTCTCTCATTATGTTGTCTTTTACATGTGAGCTTATTTAAAGGGTCCTTGTAAAAAGAAAATAAAGAAATGCTGTTGTCCTTATTTGTGATCAAAAGCGTCATGTTTAATAGGGTTAGAGGTTTGTTCATGATCAAATCCCAAACCCTCAGTATAGGCAATAGGGATATAACTATAGAGGAAAAAGATGAAAGATTGATTCAGCATAAGCTGGTGGGGTGTTAAATAATAGCCACAGTTTTTGTGCTAAATATAGGCTATAACTGACGCTGTGAACTGTAAAGGCTTATTGAACTCACACAATAAAGCCTCTACTCAAAATGATTCGATGTAGCCTAATGAAAGCTGCTCTGAGAAGAACATACTGAACTTTACTGGGAAGAGTTTCAGTTACTGCAGGAATATCCATCACGGGTCATATATACAGTATGGAGCTGATATGAAGATGCAGTTCAGTTAAAATAATTCCCTGCAGTTAAATTACTAAATATTTACAAAAAGGTCACTTGAATCATTAATATAAACTTCTGTATGTGACTGTAGACTGAATAGTCTATTTTCCCACTTTTTTACATTTAAATTAAAAACTTCCTTTAAAGCTGCTGTCTGTATTTTTTTTTTTTTTTTTTTTTGGGTTAAAAATTATCCAAAATTATTTTGAGTATTTGAGTATTTTTTGAGTAATTTTTGAAGTACATAATCAGCCTGTGTTCAAAACTAAACTATCTCCTTACCTTATCCCGATTCACAACGGTAAGTTCGGGTGGTTTTGGTGGGTTTCCGCGGGAAATTCGAGCATGCCGCCGTTCGTCTTTGCGTCATTACGTCACGTCTGTTTACATAAAGGAGTCCCAGCTAGTAGGCTATATCGCATATGAGGCGGATCATTTATAGCCTTTTCTCACAGCAGCTTTAATAATTCAACATCATTTTGATGGTGGATTGTATGGTATGACAAATTAACGTTAGACATTAGACTGTACAGAAAGAAATCTTAAGGTATTCACACTAAATACATGTAGTGATGCAATGCTGATGTTGTTAACATTAACTATTTCAGAAGTATAGTATAACAATAGCCTAATAATTTGCATGGTCTGACGTGATCCGACCTAAGCAATTGTTAGATTTAGTCACCGGCAGTGTGATTTACTGTAATGCTTTTTCCCTCAGTTCAGGTCAGAACTAAAGTGGCAGGTTTGTTTACTTTTTCAGATTTCATTTTTCGGTGAAAATTCTTACTTTGGTCATTCTTAAGACCACATACTCAAGACTACAATCTGATTCTGAAGTACCAATACAGTTTCCACCGGTGCGGTGACTGACAGCCACACATTCTCCTCAAAACATTAGATTCATCCGCACTGAGATGGAGACTAAAGAGGCAAAACATACGGACTGCAGCATTAACCCCTCTCAGGGTTCCTACGCAGTTTGGAAAAGTATGGAATTTGATTTGAGTTACTTCCAGGTCTGAAAACGTATGGGAAAAAAGAAACCAGAGTATGAACAAATATTTGTGTTTCCAGACTATTGGCTTTATTCAGTTTTCTAACCTGCAAACTACTCACTTTTTTGCGAAATAACTGACCATCTCTTCCGCTTTACTAGTTACAACACAAAATAAACATGATTGAACATCCTCAGGTATGTTGAAAGATATAGAAGGCTACAACTTAGGAAATCTGTATCATGTCACATGCAATTGATCAATCAGTGTTTCAACCGTGGAAAGGCATCAATAAAACAGCTTATAAAAATGTCACATTTAACCTACCTCAGAAAAACCGTTCAATGTTAAAAAACTCATTATTTAGCTACAAAAATTACTTAGAGAGGAGCATTTTGCATTTTGCTTCGATATTGAATGTATAAATAGGCTATCTTTTATGACAGCCACCATTTAAATGTTTAGGCCTACATAAAAAAAAAGAGTAGAAAAATTTGTCATTTAAAAATGTATCATAACGTTATTATAAAAACTTGCTTATGTGTAATTTAGCCTGTATGTAAGTAGCTTACAAATCAATTTTAACCTAATATTATAATGATGTACCAGCTGTGGTTCCCTGTATAGTTTACAGCATTAGTTGAGAGAGCTCTCGCGCTCATGCCTATCCATATTATTTTTACTGCACTTTGATATTCTTTTCATTATTTTCATATAGCGGCTAATAAATCGGAAGTCTCGCACATTCACAGAAATACCTTAATTCCGCGATTAAACACGTAATACGCATGTGCATGCCGTCTTAATATATATGCCGTTACAATCTTTGGTAACACTTGTCTATAAGCTCCGATTAGTTAACGTAAGTAAATGCATTAACTATTCACTTACAGGGAGCAATACATTTGTTACAGTGTTTAATAATCTTTTTAAAAAAATACAACTTTGTTAGCTCAGGTGCATTAAATATTAACATACAAACTGTGATTTTAATAATACATATTTAATAACATAGGCCTAATTTGTTCATGTTAGCCTAATGGAACCAACATTTTTAATAGAAAATGCACAACCATGTCAAATAAACTAACATTCAAATGTGATATTTTCCTCAAACTTCACGTGTTTAAAGCGATATGACGCTACGACGCGCTTGCCCGGATGCGCTCGAGCTTCCCTTCCTTTCGGCGTTTTGAGCGCGCCAAGTTCTTCATTCTTCACTGTTTGAAAAATGCTCCTCGCGACTCCTGCGCTGTGTGCTGTGGCGTCACAATGCAGAAACTGAAACACAGTGTACAGACTAAACACGGTGTATAGCGTCTACACAGTGATTAGGCCACAGTGTCCAGATCTGCCTTTTCAGAGTCTTCACACAGTTCTTCACCGGGCATCATGTCCACACCATCTTTACCCCCCTCTGTGGGCAAAGTAGAGAGATGGTTATGTGGGTTGACGAGCTTTAGCAGCAGAGGCACGTACATCGTGAGGTGCGATGGTACATCGGACGACCAATATGAACAGGGCAGTTGCGGCAACAGGAGCTTGTCCAGGTCCGACAGCCTCAACATGAGTTTGTCCAGGTCCAATAGCCTCCAATGGTGGATGTGTCCTCCGCTGCCAGGTCAAGTTCCCGTCGAGCCAGCGAAGTCTTCAAAGGTCCCGACTGCTCAGGGTGCCATGAAGGCTTCTCCTGTGAAGAAGAGCTCGACAGGTGGGACACATTGATGACCGTTACATTGTTTTGACAAGTTACGGTCTGCTCACATTTACTGTTTCTCAGCCAAATTTTATTTTCTGAAAAGTTTTATTTGAACAAAACGTTCTCAGAATATATTTTTGTTAGCTGGGAAGCACAATAAGCCATGAACTCAATCAGACACACACCCGAAACGCACACAGAAAGCTGCTTCTCAGACAGCATATGATCCCAAATACAGCTCTATTTCACAACTTACTGCGCTTGAATGGTCAAATAAGCACAAAATGATGTCAAAATGGCTGTTATGACCAGTATTCATGTTAACAGAGTCGGATATGTCTTTAATAAGGCATTGCTGTATTTAATAAAACATCAATGTTTATTAAAATATATTTTATTGGACACACTTTAGATTAGGGTCCAGTTCTCACTATTATTTATTAACTATGACTTTTGCCTCAATAAACTCCTAATTACTGCTTATTGATAGTTAGTAATAATTGTTAAGTTTAGGTATTGGGATTATGGGATGTAGAGTAAGGTCATGCAGAATAAGGCATTAATATGTGCTTTATAAGTACTAATAAACAGCCAATATCCTAGTAATATCCATGCTAATAAGCAACTATAGTTCATTGTGAGAATTGGACCGTAAACTAAAGTGTTACCAATATATTCAGTATAAATAAATGTGAAATATATTTTAAGACATGGTTCATATGACCTTTGCCATTGACAGAACTGAGCCTGGAAATGTGTGCTCTTTTTAATAAAAGATCAATTAAAAAAACAAAAATAACAATATCGTTATCGTGAAATAAAACGCCTATTATTACTTAATATTGTGAAAGAAATGTTTGGTCATTTATGCATGTATTAAACAGAAGTAAGGCGTCGTCAGACAGATAACTTTGTTTTAACTTTGCAGAAATATTCGTATTACTTTGGATTTGTGACATTAAAGATGAGAATTTAACAGTAAAATGGAAGTTATGTCATTATATTATTGTTAAATATGAGGTCAGAGATGTTTGTTTGTGTTCATTTTTCTCCCCCTTTGTTTCAGAAAAACCTACAAAGCGTAAGAAGATGGAAAGAATGCGTTCTTTCCTCAGGAACGTGTGGAAGGCTGTGAAGAGTCTCTTCGGCTGCTGTTGTGACAGTAGTGCTGTGGATGTTGTGGAGCCTTTCGTTCCTCCAGCCGATTCCGATTCTGATCCCGACCCCGATCCATCATCACCTGATCCAGATCACTCCAGTATCAAGCCAAATAATGGTAAATCTGCAGTCATTATTTCTCAAACATTGTTTTAAACAGTATTATTGTCTTGTTTTTCCACTAAAGATATCTTGAGGCTTGTTTTCAGAAAAAAATATTATTTTTTCCATATTAATATTGTTTTCCCCATATTAATATTATTTTCTCAAGACAACCAGCACTGATATTTTTAATATAAAAGAAAGGATCCAGCCATAAGGATCCATATATTTCTCATATTTTTCTCTTTGTTTTTCAGACTCCTTTGAGTCTCTCTATAACGCGGGAGAGATGATTGGATCCGGTGGATTCGGAAGAGTGTTCAAGGGAACCCGCAATTTTGATGACAAAAAGGTAAAGCAATCTTGCTAAATTCTAGAAACATTTGCTGTGTGATACTCAGATGTTATGTGCTTGAATACGGTTACTGTTATTGAATACTGTGTTTCCTTTTTCATTTCTGCAGGTTGCCATCAAGCGGATGCGCAAGACTTGCAACGATCTTTACCTTGATATTGTAAGTTGGCCAAAAGCCGAATGTGTGTTGAGTTGTTTCAGTGCAGATTACTGTAGATAATACACCTGTAGGAAGCTTTAGGTGTAAATGTAACAGACAAATAAGCTCTGATGATCGTAACCACAAAGATCAAAGAAAAGTACCTTTAAAAATATGATTTTTAACCTTCTTCTGTCTTCCACTTTTCTCTAGCCTGGGCATCCCAAACCTCTCATTACAGAAGTGGCGCTGCTGCTAATGATGAGGCAAGAACCCATAAGCCCCTACGTCATACAGCTATACGATTGGTTTGAACATCCTCGGAAATTCACTCTCATAATGGAGTTCCCTGAACCCTGCGAGAGCTTGCTGGACTTCATCATTTGTAATCCTCAACTGGACGAAACAACAGCGCGGGTCATCGTGCGACAGGCTGTGCTCTCTGTACAACACTGCATCGAGCACGGCGTTTTCCATAATGACGTTCATGCGCACAATTTCCTGTTGAATAAAAACACCTCAGAGCTCAAGCTGATAGACTTTGGCTGCGGTCAGTTGCTCAGTAGTGATGGCTACGAGAGCGACATATACATTGGTGAGGAAACCTGGATGTAGTGACTTAATGATTATTGGACAAAAAAGTTGCTCAATAATGTGCAAATGTCTTGCTTACAGGATTACTGGATTACTGCCCACCTGAAGTCTTCACACAACCTCGATTCCACGCCGTCCCAGCGAATGTCTGGTCTCTAGGAGTGTTGATGTACGAGATGGTGAACGCACGTCCTCCTTTTCGCAATGCAAATGAAATCACACAAGCCAAAGTTTCATTTCAGAACTCCAACTTATCTAAAGGTGAGTGAATAATATTGATAACATTGACAAACACACACATAAAGCAAAGGCTGTTAATGGTGAAGTATGTTTTTATGTTAAAATACATTCCCAGTTTTTTGTTCACCGACTAGTTTGCCATCCATGTGTTTATCTCCCACAAAAGTGTAAACATTGAGCCTCCCAATCACCATCTAAACACTGAGAGCAGTTCGCTCAAATCCGTCAATCTCTTTCCAGCTTAACCTATAGCGTGTGTTTGGGGGCGTGGCTACTGTAGCAGGCGGAGCTTGAGTGTGTTTAGCCGCAGTGGGATCATGGGAAAAGAAATTCAGCTTAAGTTACAGAAGTAAAAGCCAAAATTCGCTGCATTTATACCTTCAAAGGTTAAACAGGTCATGAACCCGTCAAAGTGAACGGGGCATTGTGATGCTACACGCTACAATGGATGCTTCAATATTATACAGCATCATCCTAATATGTGTTCCTAATATGTTGGACCTGAAACATTCCTGCCGTAAGAGCTGCGTTTGTGATGTTTAAGATGGGGAGCACACGACACGCGAAAGGGGCGTTTTGCAATGTTGTTAGAAAATATGGTTTATTTTTGTTATTCGTTAGGTGCCGCAGAAAATACATACTTCACCTTTAAGGGAAAGATAAAGATCACTTTACCTTCTATTAATCATGTTTCAGATGCTGTTGACTTGACCCGAAGCCTGAAGTCGGCCCAAGAGACTGGGATGTAATAGACCGTCAGTGTGAAGAATTCTTTTGCTTTTCTTCTTCAGGGTTGGACACACACCATCCAGTCTAGAAAAACACACTGGATTAAAAGCAGGATTGGATGGATATCATCCTGACAGGAACTCAAGCTGCCAAACCAGAGATCAGAGCCTGTCCACGTCTGAGCAAGAACATGAGAGCCTGAAGACTGGAAAGAAGTCATCAAGTCATCACATTTGCTTTGTTTTAAAAGTCAAGTCATCTTTTTTTATATAGCAATTTATACAATTCAGATTGTTTCAAAGCAGCATTATAGTTATAAACAGGAACATTAATGAATAATGATACAAACAGAATTCAGTTCTTCTCTGTATAAATGAAACTTTAATTAATCCTCATTACAGCTACAAAAGTTTTTCAGTCTAGAGCAGTGCATGATTTTTTCTTTGTCCAGGATTATTAGGCTGCTGTCACTTTAAGACGTCAAATAAAGCCTACTTATATTGTACACATGCGTTTTCTTTCTCAGCTGTTTACGTTCACTTAAGAAATAACCGACTATGTTTACCAGGATACTCACAGAGACACCTTTTTTAATACATAATTTCTATGAATTTGTCCGTTCAAGCGCAAGAAGACGTGAAACAGCTCAATTGACCCTTCGCCAGGAGTTTGATTGACAAAGCGATCTAAACAAGTCACCTCATTTCCAATTACACCGAGGCACCCGTCAGGGCTGTCCTCTCTCGCCCTTGCTTTTTGATATCGCAATTGAACCTCTCGCCCTTGCAATTAAAAAGAGCCCTCTAATTTCACCTCTGAATTTAGGAAGAATTAATCACCAAATTTCCCTCTATGCAGATGATATTATTCTTTATCTCAGTAACCCAGAACAGTCTATTCCACCCTTACTAAATCTATTGGAAACTTTCGGTAAACTCTCCGGTTACTCAGTAAATTGGCAAAAAAGTGAATTTTTGGCTGTGACAAACAATATTGATCCAAACTTTATGCGTACTCTACCTTTTAAAATCGCCATAAATAGTTTGAAATATCTTGGAGTTAATATACCTAAAAACCCTAAGGATATATATAAGCTTAATTACTTAACAATGCTCGAAAACCTAAAGAACAATATAAAATGCTGGAGGACCCTACCTCTGTCAATAATGGGGCGTGTGAATGCTATTAAGATGGTGACGTTACCTAGATTTCTGTATCTTTTCCAGAATCTACCAATCTACCTGCCCAAAAAGTTTTTCAAAACTGTAGATTCTATTGTGCTGCCATTTGTCTGGGGCTTCAAAGCACATAGAATATCTAAAATACACGTGTGCAAGCCTAGGTCGCTGGGGGGTTTGGGTTTGTCAAATTTTCAACATTACTATTGGCCTGCCAATTGTAGAGCCTTAACTTACTGGCAGGACACACGTCCGGACAGTCCTTCAGCTAATATCCCTTCATGGCTAATGATTGAGCGGGGCGCTTCAAATTGGTCTCTCTCCTCTTTGCTTTTTGCTGCCCCAGAGACATTCAAAGCTTCAGCAGGATCCCACTTTATGATTAACAACTCTCTTAGGATATGGCTTCAGATTGTTAAGACATTTAATTTGCTAAATACCTCCTTTCTTGCTCCTGTTTGTCGTAACCATGCCTTTAAACCTTCACTATTAGATCCAGTGTTCACAGGTTGGGCTAGAAAAGGAATCATCACCTTGAGAGATTTATATATTGACAATACTTTTGCCACATTTACTCAACTTACAGAGAAATTTGACCTTCCTGCATCCCACTTCTTCAGATACTTACAAATTAGAAATTATGTTCGTTCCACTGTGCCAAATTTCGAAAAATTGTCAGCCGATAATGAATTACATAAACTGCTTACTTGCACTCCCAACACCCCAGAGTTAATTACAAAATTTGTTAACTTTTTCACGAGTCAGCTAGATATTTCCACTACCCATCTGAAAAACAATTGGGAAGAGGAACTAAATATTCAAATCTCTGAGGAGGACTGGGGAAAATGTCTTAAAAATATATACATCTGTTCCATTAATGCTAGGCTCCAGCTTATTCAGTATGTTGCACAGATTGCATTACTTTAGGGTTAAACTCAACACTTTCTATCCTACTATTTCTCCTCTCTGCAATAAATGTGAATCTGCAGAGGGCTCTCTTGGTCATCTTTTCTGGGCATGCCCAAAACTTGGTAAATTCTGGTCAGAAGTTTTTCAATTTCTTTCTGATGCTTATACATGTGAGCTCCCAGTAGACCCAGCGACTGCCATTCTTAGCTGGTCAGCTTCCCTGCAGCGCCTTAATTTTGCTACCCGTTTGCCTATACAGTATGGCATGATGATCACCAAAAAAACTATACTCTGTGTGTGGAAGAAAAATTCGAAGCCACTATTCAAGATCTGGTTATCAGAACTTTCCTCCACTATGCATGTGGAAATACTCAGATATAGTATCTCTGGTAATATAGATAAATTTGAAACTTCTTGGAGGCCTCTTTTCAATCACCTGTTAAAAACCAATGATGAAACAACTTAATATTTCATTTTTTTATTGTCATTTTATTGTAATTTTTGTTAACGTCTGTCTTTAATTTGACCTCTATCCATTGCTGGGCAAAAATCTGTTTTGATTTCCCGTGCTTGTTTGGCGTTGTCGTCAACTGCAAACATGTTTCTAACTGAAGGAAGTTTTTTGTTGTTGTTTTTGTTTTTTTTTGTTTTTGTTTTTTTTTGTGTAGTCGTGTTTGTTTCTGTTATGTAATTGTACTGTCCATCTGTCTGTAAATCTGAAAATACTACAATAAATATAATATTTAAAAAAAAAAAAAAAGACAAAGCGATCTAACCAATCATAATGCTGAATCTGCCATTTTGTTCGACAAAGCAGTCAGGGGAGTTAGCAGATTAACGTAGATGGACTTGAACTTGAAAAATGGTGTGTGCTGACGTCCTTCTACGACTGAAACAACATTCCTTATGATGTTCATTCAATGTTGCGAGAACATGGACATGAACGACGCTCTGGATTGACGGGCCAGCGCACAAGAAGGGAAAGGGAACTCAATTCGTTACTCGCTGAGTGGCAAGCTTTCTGTGTGCAAACATTCGAAGTGTGCATCCAGATAGCTGCGTCAGACATTGCGCCAATACTGAATTGACCGTCCGCAAAGACCCGCCCTCTTAGTTACTGTTGCTATGTCCAACAAGCCATGCCGATATCTCGCCATATACCATGTTCTCACGCAGTGAAAAATACATCGCAGACCAAAGAGGACACTGACAACGCGTCGACAGACAAGACAGAGCAGGTTACTTTTGATATGAAAATTTCAAATTTTGTCATGTTTAAAGAAATTTAAATAATAAATACTGTTTTGTTGCTCTTTAATGTGTCATGACCGATCGCTGTAGCGCCTCAGTTCAAGCGGCTCATAAACCCGATCATCTCTTCCTACTAGTTAATTTATATCATCAAATAAACATTGTTAGGATTCATAAAAATGTTACTGGCCAGCTGGTGATTGCACCATAGACTGTAAAAAAATTGATTGACACTGATAATCACCAACATGCTTGGAGAGTGTTAATTTTAGGCCCTGGCTATAAAAGCAGCTCGGCAGAAAACAGTAATGTCATCATTCAGCTCAATAATAATAAAAGGGTCAAAATGAATAAGGTTTTTAAAAGTGTAAAAAAAACAAAAAAACATAATGGAGATAATTAATTTTGAAGATTTATTAAGTGTTAACAATGAGATTGTGTTTTTATAATCAATTAACACTGCTTTTGTTATTTTTTTTTACAACATGGACAAAATTTGTCACCAAAAAAAGTCAATCAGTTTAACCAAAATTTCGGTTGTATTGAATGACACTTTTTGTTATACCAAATGACGATTTTCAAACAGTGCTAACAGTCTGATATCTAGCTAGAATAAGGACAATCAAACATTTTATATTTAAAGGTACAATATGTAAGATTTTTGCAGTAAAATATCCAAAAACCACTAGGCTAGTGTTATATATTTTGTCCAGCTGATTACTAACAATATCTTTAATGTTTTCAACTACTTGTAAATCATGAGAAAATTCCCATTCTAAACAGTGACACTGTAACGAAGGCGGGACTCAGAGTAAGATCCAAATGCAGCTTTATTAAAAGGTGAGCGTGGTCGTACAGGCAGGGTCAATCAGGAGCAAACAGGAACAGCGAAGGACAGGCAGAGTCGTAGTCAGGAAGCAGGCAAAGATCAGGACAGGCAGATATCACTCACAGGACGGTATACAAAGCACAGGTCAGGACAGGCAGCAACGGGTCAATAACGAGTAACAGGCAGGAACAATAACAATAAACAGCCAGGATATAAATGCTCAGAACTGTAACGGGAGTTAGCAAGACCTCGCGGTGAAGTGGTGTGTGTATGAGTCCTTTATAGTCCAGGTAATGTGTGGCAGCTGGGTGTGGTGATTAGTGTGGAGTGATTGTGAAGTGAGTGCAGGTGATAAGCAATGGAGGATCATGGGAAATGTAGTCTGGGATGTGACAGGAACAGACGTGATCTTGACAGACACGGGGCAGTGCAGTCGCCTGTCAATGACGTCAGTTACCTTTGTTACCGCCTTTACTGACGTAGAAACCACATGACAACAGTGCCGTGGACAAATGCGGAAGTAGAGTCTAGCGTCCAGTAAACCACCAGCTTGCTTCAAGCAGTTCCTTATTTACTTCTTGCACGTTTTATGGTGGATTGTGTTACTTATTTATGGAACATAATTACTGTTTACCATCTGCCGCTGGTTCTGTCGACAAGGACAGCTCCCGTAAACTCATGACCGGAAAAGCGGAAGCGGCGCCGGCGACTGTGTCATAATAAAAGTCCTGCTGCTCGTGAGGCGTGTGTTGATCAATCGCTCCAGCTCCTCGTTCAGCTCCCGCAACACTCGCTCCTGCTCTGCTTCATACTACAGTAACGTTAATAATCGCATCCACGAACATGAGTTCTTCCAGACTCCAATCCCTATTCTTTTGCACCGTCCATTGAGATGGAGACCACATGTCCCAAGTTTCCGCTCTAAAACTTGGCGTCATCAAACTACGCCTTTGTTTTCAATAGGCGTCTAGCGACCTCTAGCGGAAAAAAAATATCACAAATTGTACCTTTAATACCAGTTTTTGAAATATTACAACATTTTCCATGTTTTATAGCGGTTGTACCGAATGACCTGATGTTTCGGGACATGCCTATGAGCAAGTGAAAACATGAAGAGAGAGTTAGTTACTTTGCTTCATGATCATGTGATCGTGATCAGGTGTCTGAATGATGTCACATCATGTCACATGATATTGACCACATGACGATCCAAAATGGTCCCTTAATATTGGTTACTCCAATTGACATCAATGAAATAAATTTTTCCGGACATTCTTCAAACAAAGCAATGACTTATACACTTAATTTTAATACCATTTAGCATTATGTTGATATATAATGTTATAAAATCATGCCAGAATAAAACATATATACATGTATTACATTTTAAGATGTTTTAATCACAAATGAAATGGCTGTATCGGCCTTAAACCGGTTAAACGAATGACCTTTTGACACTTAAATCTTTAAAATACCTTTATATGTAGCAAAATATAATTAAAACCTTTGGAATTCAATAAAAGAGATCTAGTTGTACTACCTTACATACTTTGGATGGCATATCTTTGTTTTTTATTATTATTAAGGCCTTTGGACAAAAAAATTACCCATCACATCATTGACCCAAAAACAAAATCTTGACAAACATTACAAGTGGATCTTACTGGGATTCTAAAAAGAAAAGTATGACATGATCCCTTTAAATAAATGCTTTCAAAGATTAGGTGCATGACACCCTTCTTCATGGTTATTAAAGACAGTCAGTCTCTGTTCTCATTTCTTTTGTTGTATTATTAGAAAGATTCAGGTAAATCTTGAACCTCGAAGGAACAGTTACCCAAAACAAATTCTATCATCTAAAAAATTCTGTCATCATTTTTAACTCACCCTCATGTTTTTTTAAACTCATACACTGTTATTTTTTGTCAGTGGAATACAAAAGGACAGAAGAAAATAAATTATGCAGTTCTCTTGTCTGTTTTGGCCCCAAAAAGTATGATGTGACCCCTTTAAATAAATGCTTTCAAAGAATAGAAAAGAAATGCTTTTAAACTGTCCCGGTCTATGAGAAACTTTTGAAGTGAAAAGACAAAGGCCTGTTAGTGTGCTTCCTGAAATAAAACGGTTTAATATCTCTATCTACATGGTTGAATAGAGCCTAGACTAGACTAGAGCCTGTGAACAAAAATAATAATAAAAAGAAAATTAGGTGCATGACTCCCATTAATGGTTATTTAGGTTAAAGCAGTTTTTTCTTGTATTATTAGAAAGATTTAGGTCAATCTTGAAACTTATAGGAATAGTTACCCAAAACAAATTCTATCATCTAAAAAAATTCTATCATCATTATTAACTCTCATGTCAGTCCAAAGTCGGAAGAATCTTTACGCAGCTCTTTTCCATACAATGTCTTTTCATAGTCACCATCTTAAGCCCCAAGAAGGCCAAAAAAAGGCATAACAGTAAAAGTCCATATGTGCAGTATATTCCGAGACGTCTGAAACATCTTTGTAGGAGACTCTTGTTTTTATTCACAGATACCATTTCATTAGACTGAAGCTCTGAAATGTCAGTACAAACACATTTAAAATTCTGACACTAAAATGCCATTGGTGTGCAGGATGGAAAATGTGTTTTAAGGGCTGTAGTAGAAGAGAACAACACAAATCACTCTAAACTTGATTCTTACAAAAATAACAGGGTTCGAGCATTTTAAGGCCTTCAAGCACGTGTAAAATGATTCTTGGCTTTATGTAGCAAGCCTGTAATCTCAATCATACATGGAAAAGACCATTTACAGCCACTTAAAGCATTTAGTTATCAAGGTTGAGCCAAAAATCTAGGACTAGTAGTAGTTCGCCAGAGTTGGTTTTTGAAATATTCTCCAATATTTAATGAACAATTCGATGGACCAGAGGTGGTCCTAGAGGCAAAGTTGCTCAAAATGAGGAATTCTACCATGTGACATGAATGTCGTGTCTGTGAAAAACTTGAAGGTGGATGATTTTTTTACAAATTTCTCACAGGTCTCTAGGGCTGTGAATTAAAAAGGCCCAGCGAGCTTCGTTCCGAGCGGCCTCTGCTAACCTTGTCTGATACCTGCATTAACTTCATTGGCCGATTGGCAGGGGTTAAATTGGGATTTGTTATGTGGGGGGGCGCTGTGGTTTCAGGCTTTTGAGGAGTGCACGTGTATGCAAAGCCTACAAAATCTGTAGCTTTCCGTATTCTTCAAAATGCTTACACTGTACGTCCTACACCTTCCCTATTCTAATTACGGAAAAAAACGAAATTGGCGCCGCGTTCGTTCCATAAGTTGAATAGGGAAGGCGTAGGACATACAACATAAGCTTTTTGAAGAATGCGGAAAGTGCAAGGCGATAATTTGTGTTCATAAAGCATATACAGTTGCATTTTTTTTCGAAAATAAACCATCGTTTCTCCAGATAAGACCTTGATTCCTCGTCTGGTATCGTTTAAAGCCCTTTGAAGCTGCACTGAAACTGTAATTTTGACCTTCAACCGTCTGGAGGCCATTGAAGTCCACTATATGGGGAATAATCCTGGAATGTTTTAATCAAAAACCTTAATTTCTTTTTGACTTAAGAAAGAAGGACATGAACATCTTGGATGACATGGGGGTGAGTAAATTATCAGGAAATTTTAATTAGAAAGTGAACTAATCCTTTAAGCCAAGGATTCCAACGATATAAGTTTTAGGAGTTATGAGCCATTTCGTACTTTTGACCACTGTAGCGCCCCCATCAGTCTTGCTGAGGTTGTAGTTGGTGCGAATGCTACCAGTCCTCAAAGTCCCTACGACTTATGGTTTGGTCTGCCCAATCACTTTTAGGGGAGAATGCTTGGACAATTTAATGATTACAATAGGGTTTCAGCACTACACAATAATAATACCTTTCTCCTTTTAATTTTTAAATGCACCATTCCATTTAAATGTACACTCTTTCCGTGCCTGGTGTTTCATTGTGATTGCAATGATCAGGGTAAGTTGAGGTGAGTCCATACACTGGGCTGCATTAGGAATTAATTGTGTTTGTTTAATTCAGGGCTCACATTTCCCTGCTCTCACTGAGACTGTCACAGAGATAGGGCCATGCAACCAGACACGCTGTGGGTACAATTGGTTATACAATCCACCTTCACATCCTCAGACTGTTGAGGGAAAGACAAGTGACATTCATGTGGATCCATTCAATATATTATTCACAAGTGCCACACAGAGCTGCAGTTGGATGAAGATTATTTGCGCTTACGCATGAACAATTGAATGCACCGTCCAACAACAACATTTTGTATTTAGCTGTTGCAATAAATGTCCCCAATAAAACTACACTGACACATTCAGACAATTAGATAGTGAAGGTACACGCTAAAAAATAAATTCTGGGTTTTTTTTTTTTTTTTTTTTACTAAAATGCTGGGTTAAGCCTGCTGGGTAATTTGTATTGGGTTATTTTTAATATTTTTACCCAAGTGCTGAGTCAGTGAACCCCCTCACATACCTACCCAGTGCTGGGTAAATGTAACCCAATGATGGGTAGTCTGTGCCAAACCGGTTAAAACTGGAACTTAACAATCATTTTGTTTTGGTTACCACACACAATATAAATATTAAAGAAAAGAAAAAAATATGTATCAATGCGACTTTCATGAAGTAAAATCAATAAAATGCTTCCTTCCGCTGGAAAAAAAATAGTCCCTGACCGTGAACAGCAACAAAAGTTACATTTATTACGCATTTATTTATTACGACAAATATTGTCTTTATGAATGTGTCACTCAGTCACAAAGACTGAAAAATGTTTTGGAGTATTTTATGATTGTAAAAGACTAATAAATGATAAATAAGACTGAAATAAATAATATTGTATATGAACTCTTTCTGTCTTATATGTATAGAGATATTTTAAAGTGCATTTTTATTATTTAAAATTAAAAAAAAAAAAAAAACAATATCAAATTGACTGACCCAGTGCTGATTAAAAAAAACAACCCAGCAAGCTGGGTAAAAATAAATTAGCAAGTGTTCTGTCCAATATTTACCCAATGCTGGGTTGCCAAATAGACTGTAGATTCTAAAATATCTGGGTTTTTTCAACCCATGTTTGGGTCAAATATGGACAAACCCAACCGGTGGTGTAAATTTTGAAATAATTTTTTTTAAACCCAACGGTTGAGTTTGCGGTCAAATATGGACAAACCCAACCGGTGATTTAAATTTTTACATTACATTTTTATACCCATTGGTTGGGTTCACTGTCAAATATGGACAAACCCAACAAGTGGTTTAAATTTTTAAATTACATTTTTTTATAAACCCAACGGTTGAGTTCACGGTCAAATCTGGACAAACCCAACCGTTGGTTTAATTTTTTCATTACATTTTTAAACCCAACGGTTGAGTTCGCTAATTTTTTTAATTACATTTTTAAACCCAATGGTTCACGGTCAAATCTGGACAAACCCAACCGTTGGTTTAAATTTTTAAATTACATTTTTAAACTCAACGGTTGAGTTCGCGGTCAAATATGGACAAACCCAACCGGTGGGTTAAAATTTTAGACTACTTTTTTAAACCCACGGTTGAGTTCGCGGTCAAATAGAGGGTATGCATAGACGTCACTTTCCCGCCAGAACGCACTCCCAGAGCTGGACTGAGTGGCAAAAGAACCTGCTGCATGACTGGATTTAATAGGGGAAACTGCGAAAACGCGAGTAAAACAAACGATTAGGCTACAATAAAGGTTGGACTCTAAAGTTTTTCTTACAACTTGTCAAGTAAACCTAATCGATGGATACTGACATGCAGCCAGGAATCGTGTTTCCTGACATTTATATGTGCCTGATTTCGACGCGGGGGATAAAGCAAATCTGCCTGTGAATATTTTATATAACTATAATATAGGTATAATCCGAGTAATCACTTATATCAATGTTATATATATCGTCCAGCCCTAAAACTTGTAGTTTTTGTCAGTGTTTATTTAAAAACACACAATTATGCAGAATATAAGATGGTAAATATTTAATTGATGAGTTGTCAACACAATACAATATATAGGGTATGATTTTACCTCAAAATACAAAAATTTGACAAAATGATAACTGCAAATCCATGTTTCTGTAGTCCAGTCGTTTCTGTGAATTGCAGTGATCCATTTGCTTCTTTTTTCTGTAGCTTTCGGCAGTCTTTAAATATACCTCAGGTTTTGTGTCAAAATTTGTACAGTCAATCGCAAAGCTCTTTCCCGTTTTGGATGTGTTTTGTGTGTTTTTCGCGACATTCACGCTGAAAACCAATGCTGCCTGACTGTCTTTGTGCCACTCAGTGGGCGTGACCGCAGTCGTAACGGTCGACGGTGACGTCACGTTCATACCCTCTATATGGACAAACCCAGCCGGTGGTGTAAATTTTTGAATTAATTTTTTTAAACCCAACGGTTGAGTTCGCGGTCAAATATGGACAAACCGAACCGTTGGTTTAATTTTTTTAATTACATTTTTAAAGGTTGGGTTTGAGGTCAAATATGGACACACCCAACCGTTGGTTTAAATTTTTAAATTACATTCTTAAACCACCGGTTGGGTTTGTCCATATTTGACCCAAACATGGGTTGAAACAACCCAGCATTTTTTAGTAGGCCTACATGCAGAAATTCACTTTCAAAAATTAACCGACACAGACAAATATTCACTGGGGTAAAAGGCGTGACAACTTCTCTCAGTGTTCTATTTTCTATATTTGCAACCTACTTCCAAGACCCAAGTAATCATCGATACAGTGCAATAGATGTAGGCTACACTCGTCACCTCTATGAGCTCGCGCCCGTTTTCCGTTGACACGCGCGCTCGACACAGAGACACGTTCTCTCCTTGTGGCCAATCCCACCATCAGCTGTCAAACGGATTACCTCAAGCCTGGAGTCGCTTAATGCCTGTCTCGCGAATGGTGGTGCTTGTGAGAAGGGAGCAATCTAATGTGAGCGACGTTTAGTCCTAGTAACCGACAGCACCAGCATCGTCATCTGTGGTTCAGACCGAAGCCTTGAGGATACTCAAGCATGTCGGGAGGCAAACACAGAGGAAGCACAAATCGCTGAAGTCGCAGCAGCAGCACCACGCCTTCCGCGATATTCCGAGCCTGCAGCTGGTGCTCTGGATGGAGTAGACATCGCGGATCCGAACTCCAGGATCCATAATGCCCGTTAGTCAAGCCTGACACCACCGAGATGCTGCCGGGCTCTATTCAGATAACTGGAGAGGCGCTGTCCGGTGCTGAAATCAAAGACATATGCGACAGCCTGAAGGAGAACAGTGTGCGGCTGCTGTCCGTGCGCGGCTGTCAGCTGTCCGACCGGGACTTCGGCCGCGTGTGTCGCGGCGTGGCGGAGTCGCACTCTCTCGCTCAACTCAACCTGAACCTCGGCGTGGTGTCCACCATCGGCCGGACCAAACATCTGGCAGATGCTCTGAAGGCCAACAGATCCATCCAGACCCTCTTGTGAGTGTTTCCTAAAGGATTCCTTAGTTAGGAAAGCAAACGACAGCAATATGATCGCGCGTACTGTAGGCGATATTTCAAGCGATATTATCGAGAAGTGTTCTACTTTTCTAAGCGAGTCGATTTAACGACTTCAGAGACTTAAATCGAAGAAATGAATCGACATTTCACAGACCTTCAGGTGGGCTGTTTTTACTTTGACAAGTAGGCTAATTAACCCCAAACCACATCCAATATTTCTGCTTGTGTGCTAATCTACCTTAATCTTTAAAATTGGCATTGTGTATTTTTGGCTCTATGACAAATTTTTGATTTTGAAGAAATTATTTTCGATATAAATCGTCCGCTAAATGATACAGTTCTTCTTTATTCTCAGTTTTCTGTAGGCTTATTATTTGATCCCGAAAACAGTTTAATATAAATATTAAATATAGATCATATGTTTATATAAAATTAGTTTGAAGATCTCACAATGTTTGCCTTTCAATCTCTGGGGACTTCGATGACGTCATTTTAATATTAGCACACTGAATTGTGATTGGTCGTCCTTCTCAGATCATTTGCATTTTCGTGTCAAAATGTGTTACAACCCTCCCTGTCTGCTCAGTCATAATATTTCTGTTGTTTCTTTGTCTTGTAAATCCTTTATACTCAGAGACTTACAACACTATCATCACCTCAAGTGGATGATGATTTCACCTCTTTTAATTAGTTTAACTGATTGTGTTTCAAAAAGCCACTCATAAGCCACAATTTGTTTATTGTCATACACAGCTGACAGAAAACAAAGGCTGAGTGTCATGATCAGTGTTGGGGAAAGTTACTTTTAAAAGTAATGCATTACAATATTTCGTTGCGTCCTAAAAAAGTAACTAATTGTGTTAGTTACTTTTTATGGAAAGTAATGCGTTACGTTACTTTTTCTCATCTGGGCTGGGCTGTTTGATTTAATAACAACAAAAAAGTTATATTTTTGGCAAAAGTAAAGGCCCTTTCACACCAAAAGTGAAATGCAAATTCTGAATGCAAATTCAGGTCTGTACAGTAGAGGGCGGAGCTCAAACAAACCTTTCAGCTGTGCTGCCATTCTGGAATACAGAATAGGATACAGGGGAAATAAATGAGTAAATATATGCTCACATATAGCAAAGAGTATAGAACCCAAGAGGCGAAACTCAGATGTTTTTTGCTCCTCGGCCGCCATTTTGTGGTGAAAATGCCAACTGGTCAATAGAATCCTTCACATTTTACGCACCCAAAATCGAATCTCACTGCCAAATCAGAAATGCAATAGAAAATTTCTCAAATTCAGTAAATTTTACGACACTACAGTAAATGTATTGTCTTATATATGTTTTATTTTATCAGAATCCAACCATTCATCCATCTGCCGTAGCGTAGTTAGCCTACTTTATTGAGTATTTCCATTTTATGCAACTTTACATATTTACTATTAATAGTAAATTCATCAATTAATAATTAATAAAGTTAAGATCATCATGTTTGTAGCGTGATCCAGGCGATTAAAAGGTACAATATATCAGACCTAGTGGAGTAATAGTAATAGTAAATTACTCCACTAGGTCTGAAATATATATTGTATGTATTGCTGTAATATTGTAATTCCCTGGATCACGCTAAACATAAAGACCTTATAGAACACGATGCATTGCTGTGTCTGTTATCCCATAATTCCCACTTTTGGACACATGGCTGTGTTTTTGTTTACATGCTTTAACAGACATTAATATAAGACAACATGCAAAAACAGTTTACTGTCAAGCTGTTATATTCTGTTATATATTGTCCAACATTCCCAATTTTTCTGATGCATGTCTTTAATTTAATTTCATATGTTGGTATTAATTTATTAATTTTGGCCGAGGGAGTGAGTCTACTCCGAAGTACACTTCAAGCAGTTCTATATCCCACAATTCAACTTGATTGTGACGTCACAGCAGATCGCGCTTAACTAAAGTGTATGATATATTAATTATTTTGAGAATTAATTGCACAATAGTGTATAATATATTAATTATGTTGAAATTGAATCACATAATAGGCCTACTTGCCCGTTATGCCCTTATGTTCACAGTCATAGTTTATACTATTGATTTTTTGTTTTGTATTTGTAATTTTATTTTTCTCCAACAGCTCATATACCTATAGGATTTTATATATTTTCTCCACCAACTTGTATGCATATAGAATGGTGCGTAAAACAAATTTATAAGTACAAAAGGGGTTTAAATAATAAACCAGCTCCATAGTGAATTCTAAGTGATCAAGGGCTTAGTGTAATTTAAACCTTATGCACGAGTTCCACAAGTAGTGGGCACTCATGCAACGTAAGCAATGAGGCACATCCTAGTCCACGAGATGGAGGGAAGTTGGTGAGTGAAGGGCATTAAAATTTGGAGTGGAACGCAGCCTTAGTCTAGAACTAGTTTAGAATAACTATCATGTTGACACAGCACACACAACACCTCTGCAGTTACTCCTGATTTCTCTCAACATGGGGACAGGAGAGCCATCAGTCGATAAATGGGAAAACAAAGTAACTTGCGTTACTTATTTGAAAAAGTAACTGAGATATTTTGTCGTAAATTTAAAAGTAATGCATTACTTTACTAGTTACTTGAAAAAAGTAATCTGATTACTTAGCTCACGTTACTTGTAATGCGTTACCCCCAACACTGGTCCTGACATCAACAAAGTGACTGATTTGTAATACAGAATCAACAATTAAAACTAGGGATGCACTGATGTATCAGCCAATAATCGGTATCGACAGATAAAAGCAATTATTTTCACTATCAGCCATCGGCCGATTGTTTAAAAACAGCCAATGATCAGGGCCGATTATATCCTGTCAATCAAAATGGTGCAGAAAAACATATCAGACTACAACTCATACTGTGTGTAAAGAAAATGTCTCTTGTGTGTCAATTGTTAAGGCTGTTAGTTCAAGCCAGGTATGCAAATAGTTTGGGCTCTGTTGTTAGTTTTAAAGGTGCCCTAGAACTAGTTTTAACAAGAAGTGATATAAGTCTAAGGTGTCTCCTGAATGTGTCTGTGAAGTTTCAGCTCAAAATACCCCATAGATTTTTTTTAATTCATTTTTTTAACTGCCTATTTTCAGCCATAATTACATATGCACCAATTTAGTGCGCGGCCCCTTTAAATCTGGCGCTCCCCTGCCCACGAGCTCGCGACTGCCTTAAACAGCATTTCAAAAAGTTCACACAGTTAATATAACCCTCAAAATGGATCTTTACAAAGTGTTCGTCATTCATGCTGTATGCATGCATCGATTCCTGTGAGTATAGTATTTATTTGGATGTTTACATTTGATTGTGAACAAGTTTGAGGCTGTGCTTCGTGGCTAAAGCTAACATTACACACTGTTGGGAGAGATTTATAAAGAATAAAGTTGTGTTTATGAATTATACAGACTGCAAGTGTTTAAAAAATGAAAATAGCGACGGCTCTTGTCTCCGTGAATACAGTAAGAAACGATGGTAACTAACCACATTTAACAGTACATTAGCAACATGCTAATGAAACATTTATAAAGACAATTTACAAATATCACTAAAAATATCATGATATCATGAATCATGTCAGTTATTATTGCTCCATCTGTCATTTTTCGCTGTTGTTCTTGCTTGCTTACCTAGTCTGATGATTCAGCTGTGCACAGATCCAGACGTTAATACTGCCTGCCCTTGTCTAATGCCTTGAACATGGGCTGACATATGCAAATATTGGGGTCATACATATTAATGATCCCGACTGTTACCCAACAGTCAGTGTTATGTTGAGATTCGCCTGTTCTTCTGAGGTTTTTTAAACAAATGAGATTTATATAAGAAGGAGGAAACAATGGAGTTTGAGACTCACTGTATGTCATTTCCATGTACTGAACTCTTGTTATTCAACTATGCCAGGGTAAATTCAATTTTTCATTCGATGGCACCTTTAACCCCTAATATTATAATAATGTACCAAATGAGAGGGTTCCCTGTATATTTACAGCATTAGTTGGGAGAGATTTTTTCCCTTAACTATCGCTATCGTTATCGACAGATATCATTCTGAATGATTGGCTATCGGTATTCGGTAAAACCTAAATATAAAACACTTGTTTTGCTGCCATTTTCTTCAGGCAATGCAAATTTAGCACAGAACATAATGTCCGTCTCTGTTTTCCACTTATAGTCTCCACGGAAGTCCTCTTTTAGATGCAGGACTGGTCACCCTGAACGGAGCCCTGTCCACTCACCCCTCACTGGTGTCCTTGGATTTGGGGGACTGCATGCTGGGAGATGAGGCTGTTCGTCTCATTTGTGGCATGCTTCCTCCGGATGGAGCCAAATCAGGTAAAACGTCACAGCTTCACCAGTCAACGGTGTTTCCTTACAAAAACCTGTGATACATTGAGATTCATAAGCAGTTAGTTATATATTATGTTAGGAGATTTAGTGTATATTACAGTACTTTTGATTTGGCTAAATCTGTGTGCCAAGGAATGTGTCAGAAATGTGCACCGTTTGTGCAAAACTGATAAATTGCTGTTGCTTTCGCACTTCTGCTGCAGTCTTTCTGCAAAACTCTCTCAGCGCTTTGGCACATTCATCATTGTGAACACACAGCAAATGTTTCAAAACACATTTTCTTCACTTTTTTAAAATAATAATTGAAATAACCTGTTTCTTTAGTTAATATAACTATTTTTGTAGTTTTGTAACACACTGACTTCATTATGCTGACTGGATCATTTCATTTTATTGGCTGTGTGTAAGGTTTTTAATAAATTTGAAAATACTGTAATCCCAGCAAACAAAAATATTGTAAATTAATGTTTTGCTAATGTTTTCATTAAGCCATAAAGAGTTACAACCCATGTAAATATATTTGTATTCTGTCATGCTAATGTTGTATAAATGAGCAGGGGTGCACACGTGTGGTAAAAAATAAACAATGCGCACCAGAAAACATGGAGAGAAGCGCTTTTGAGTACCAACATTTTGAGGACCGGTTCAAAGGGACACATTTACTTACTGGAATAGGATTTTTCTCCATCTCTGGTAAGATAGCAATCATGATGATAAGTGTGTTCTTTAATTATTAGGGGTGCAACGGATCGCAGTTAATCTGTGATCCGTACGGATAAGGTCCAACAGTTCGGCACGAATGTGATTCGCGGATTAACTGCTACGTTTAACCATCATAGAGTGAAAGTTTATCATTTGGACGTGTTTTGTCTCGCCAAGTAACACATTCAAACAATTTTAAAATCTATAATAGCGGTTATCTGTGCCACACCCGAAGCGCGCACATGTTTACTTTCACTTGAACGGACAGATACACACAAAATTATGTCAAAATACCTGTCTCAGCAAGTATTCTCTCGGTTATGTCATTAGCGAACAGTTGAGAAAGAAACCGGATGTGTCTCAGTATATTCAGTCCGTGCGTGCATTCCATCTTAAAGTGACGGCAGCCTAATATTGTTGCTGTTGTCTGTGTCATTAAAGGGTTAGTTCACCCAAAAATGAAAATTTTGTCATTAATGACTCACCCTCATGTCGTTCCAAACCCGTAAGACCTTTCATCTTCGGAACACAGTTTAAGATATTTTAGATTTAGTCAGAGAGCTTTCTGTCCCTCCATTGAAAATGTATGTACGGTATACTGTCCATGTCCAGAAAGGTAATAAAAACATAATCAAAGTAGTCCATGTGACATCAAAAATTTTCATTTTTGGGTGAACTAACCCTTTAATGTAAAAAAAAAAAAAAACATCATTATCATCATCTACCATGTTCGAGAGAAAAGAAGATAGTGAGGAGAGCAAAGTGCGAGTACCAAGCAACATCTCCAGGTGCTCCCTAGAGAACCAGACCAAAAAAGATTATGTGCACCCCTGCAAATGAGGGTACTTCCTAACCTCTTCACACAATCTCTCCTCTATGTAGGCCTCCATTGTCGCTGTAGCTTGCATGTGTTCTAGTCGGTTATGTTATGCAGTTTGTTATGTTCTCTGAACATTCAAAACATTTTTGCACAGGGCTTAAGGAGCTTACACTGAGTGCCAACCCAGCCATCAGCAGCCAGGGTTGGGCTCGGCTGGCCATCGCCGTGGCTCACAGCTCACAGTTACGGGTCCTCAACCTTGACTACAATCCCTTAGGTGAGTGATTTCTGCAGTTTTGAGGTATGGGTGTGTGCTTGTCATGTTACATGAATATTGGTAAACTGACAGTAGGTTTGATCAGGGATTAGTTTTCAGGCAAATTGAAATCCCATAGACAGTTATTGTATAGCTTTAGAGCATTTTTTATCAGTTATACACTTAAATCTATTTAACATTTAAGTCAAAGAAGCAGGTCTTTCCCTGCAGTATAGTGGAGGGTGTAGATGTCACAGTATATATATATTGAGACGTTTATTTCGCTGACTGTCACTCCCCAGTGAATGAAGCAGCCACCCAAGCACGCAAATGTTTCTGCTGGAGAAATGCAGGGTTTGCACTTTGAAAACTAGGTTTGCAGTCCTCTGTCTCAGCTTTTTCCACTGCTTGTGTTTTCCAGGGGATCACATCGCCGGGATGTTGGCTGTCTCTGTCGCATCCAGTCGAACTCTTGAAGTTCTGGACCTGGAGGGAACCGGCCTCACCAATCAATCAGCACAGGTACATCCAAACTCAGAACTGCTACATGAAACAGTTGTTTTTTAATATATTTATTCAAATTAATAATTTATGAAGGATTTTTTTGTTGTTGTTGTTGTTGCTTAATAGTTACATTAGGCTATATTTACAATAAAATGCAGGCTATAGGGATAGTTCAACCAAACATGAAAAAAAAAAAAAAAAAATGTACTCACCCTCTATATTTTTGAACTGCTGTATGGCTTTCTTTCATTTGTGGAACATAAACAGTACACTATTGTTCAAGGATCCATTAAATTGATCAAAAGTGACAGTGAAGACATTTCTAATTTAGCAAAAGGTTTCTATTTCAAATAAATGTTGTTCTTTTGACTTTTCTCTCCATCAAAGAAACCAAAAAAACAAAAAATATGAAGCAGCATGACTGATTTCAACACTGATAATAATCAGAAATGTTTCTTGAGAACCAAATCAGCATATTAGAATGATTTCTGAAGGATCATGTGACACTGAAGACTGGAGTAATGATGCTGAAAATTCAGCTTTGATCACAAAAATAAATTACATTTTTAAATATATTAATATAGAAAACATTTATTTCAAACTGTAATAATATTTCACAATATTATTGTTTTGACTGTATTTTTGATCAATTAAATGCAGCGTTGGTGAGCAGAAGAGACTTCTTTCATAAAATGAAAGAAAAAAGAAAAAATACTGTCCCCACACTTTTGAATGGTAGCATGTAAATCACGATATCATGAATTTATATTAATCATGATGACTGACTATTCTTCAAAATTCCACTGAAGAAAGAAATTATGTGAGTAAATAATTAGAATTTTCATTTTGGGATGAAATTCTATGATCTTCAGCTGCACTCCAACACATGTATAAATACCTATAAGAGTGCAACTAATATATATATATATATATATATATATATATATATATGGTTCAGGATTACTCATCTGGTTTATAAAGTGCATATCTGAACTACATGCCTGATCTCCTTTAAAGGGCAGAATTAATGTAGCCGCTGCACAGATTACCTTATATATGCATCATGGATATTTCACCACTGATTTAATTTAAAAATATTATATAAAGTTAATTTTGATTGCTGCAAGAAAAAGAAAACAAAACAATTATTTTTCTACTTCAGCTCCTTCTAAATTAAATCAGTGGTGAAATATCCATGATGCATATATAAGGTAATCTGTGCAGCGGCTACATTAATTCTGCCCTTTAAAGGAGATCAGGCATGTAGTTCAGATATGCACTTTATAAACCAGATGAGTAATCCTGAACCTTTTCCTATCAGCACCTGCTGAAAAATAGCACTGTGGAGGAAAATAATGGATTAAGCACAACTTTAATTCATAATACCTCTGTCACCCTCATCTCATTCCAGCCTCATATTATTATCTTTCTTCTGTGAAGCACAAAATGAGGTGTTGTGCAGAATGTCTGGATTTATCAATCTTCATCTGTGTTTCATGAAAGAAAGAAAACACCACAGGGTCAATATAACATGACCTATGACATCAGTAAATGGGTGAACTATTGCTTTAAATGCTCTCAAACCTTCTCTGTTTCCTTTGAGACAGGAGGTAGAATTGGCAGAGGGTTATTTTGTCTTCATAATTCTCCACTAGAGGGCACGTTTGTACATAAAATGTCTTATTTGTGCTCTCAGTGTGTGTGATACTCTCATAATGGTTTGGACCTTGTAAAAGACTGTAAAGTCTTTGATAGAGAACTTGATAACTCCTGATCTCTCTTGATGTCATTGGATGTTAAAGTGTGTGTTGGTTGCAGAATCTCAGCAGGTGTAGGTCATCCGGGTATTTGTGCTACTGTATCATGATTATTAAGTATTTGAACATTGTACTGATTTGATGATAATGTGGAGCATATTTGGACACATAGTCTCATCAGCTTTTCTTCCAACACAACTATTATGCAGAAGTTGACAGCCTAAAGGCGCAGTGTCATTAACTGTTGTTCAGTGAATTTTTACTGGCAAAACCCAGTTGTTTCAATAGGAATCCACATGATCAGGATTTCTTGTGAAAGCGAAAGATTTGCTGCGTTGACAGAAAGCTGCTTGTTTTGAAAGTGATTCGGTGTGAGCTGTGCTTCATACATTGTTACACTATTGACAACAATGGACCTTTTTGCCCACTAAATTTCGATAATGTAATTGTAGCTTAAAGGGTTAGTTCACCCAAAATTAAAATTACTCACTCACCCTCATGTCACTCCACACCTGTAAGACCTTCGTTCATCTTAAGAACACAAATTAAGATATTTTTGATGAAATCCGATGGCTCAGTGAGGCTTCTATTGCCAACAAGACAAGTAACACTTTAGGATGCCTAGGTATTAAAAACATATTTAAATCAGTTCATGTAACTACAGTGGTTCAACCTTATTATTATAAAGTGACGAGAACACTTTTTGTGCACCAAAAAATCAAAATAAAGACTTTGTTCAACAATATCTAGTGATAGGCGATCTCAAAACACTGCTTCATGAAGCTTTACGAATCTTTAGTTTCGAATCATGGTTCAGATCGCGTATCAAACTGCCGAAGTCACTTGAACTATTGAAATTTCCAAACACTTATGATGCCTTAAAAGCCTTGTTTACTGAAATCACATGATTTTGGCGCTCCGAACCACTGATTCGAAACAAAAGATTCGTAAGGCTCCATGAAGCAGTGTTTTGAAATCGGCCATCACTAAATATGGTTGAAAAGTCGTTATTTTGCTTTGTTTTTTTGTGGCGCACAAAAAGTATTCTCGTCGCTTCATAACATAAAGGTCTAAGGATTTCATCCCGATACCTAGTGGCAGTCAGGGAGCCATTGCCTAGCCTGTAGAGGTCTGTGCGTCCCTCCATGGATATGCCTCTCCAGACCATCACTGACCCACCACCAAACCGGTCATGCTGAACGATGTTACAGGCAGCATAACATTCTCCATGGCTTCTCCAGACCCTTTCACGTCTCCCACATGTGCTCAGGGTGAACCTGCTATCATCTGTGAAAAGCACAGGGCGGCACTGGCGGTCCTGCCAATTCTGGTGTTCAATGGCAAATGCCAATCGAGCTCCACGGTGCCGGCAGGGAGCACAGGGCCCACTAGAGGATGTCACAGCCACCCATGTATAAACTCTGGCCACCCCTGTATAATTTTGCATTGGGTACTATTAATTTAAATGCATAATGTAAATTCACACGTTCATGGAGTGAAAGAAAATAAAATGCCACCAAAAAAAGATTGTAGACTGATTGGCGCCACCAGAGTAGCCTAGCTGTTTCACTGCCCCAAGAGTCTAAATAGAAATGTCTACAGACTTGAATTTTAAATGTTATTTATACTGTGAAGAGGGTAGGGTAGGGGTGTGCGATATATTTAGCCTGCGATTTTATCATAATTATTGTTTTAACAATGCACAATCAATCTGACATCCTTGTATGTGATGTCTTGCAAATTAGACTAGTGTCGGTGTGCATTTAGAGTGCACGCTTTCACCATGTGACTTTAATATAGTTAATAATATCACATGAAGAGTGCCGTTTTTCTCCAGATATCAGCATGATAACAAACGTTATATACATTTTATTCATGTTTACATTTTAGACACCATTACCTGTTTTTGCACAATTTCGCCAATGAATATAGTTCAAATCAAATCCAGAGCACTATAACTGCATCCCTGAGCAACAAATGGCACTGTTTCTTTACTGAATGAATCAGCTTTTTGAATGAATAAGTTGAATCAATGAAAATTGAAAAAGATACAAGTGACGACGAGGGAGCTTCAGTTGAACAACAGTGAACTGTGGTCAGATGAGATGTTGTCAGACTATGTCAGTAAAATTGAATGTCCAATCAGCCGTTATACTGTGCTCGTGGCGCGCACTCAAGAATTGCATGCGCAAATGCGCCGGCGCGCCCAGCATAATAACTGTATTAGCCTATAGCTTAAATAAAGCGCAATAGAAACTATGAGCAATGACCGTCGTTGTTCTGTTGTAAGTTAAGTCATCAAATTACCACACATGCGACATGGTTTTAAAGCTATTGTTATCCAATTGACCTTTCGCTGGGAGTTTGATTGACAGACGATCTAACCAATCAGAACGCCGCATCCGCCATTTTGTAGCAGATGGCAAAGCAGCCAGTAGTTAAAAGATTAACCTCAGTGGAGTTAAACTTGAAAAATGGTGTGTATTGACGTCTTTCCGCGTTTGAAACAACATTCATTCTCATGTTCATAGACTAATAGAAAGAGATGATCAGTTTTTACGAGCGGTTGAGCTGAGGATCTACAGCAATCTGTCACGACCATGGTCACGACACATTAAAGAGCAACAAAACGGTTTCTTATTGTTTGAATTTCTTTGATAACTAACACGGTTTGAAAGCTGGGACTTTGTTTAATATCATAAGTAACCTGCTCTGTCTTGTTTGTCGATGTGTGGTCATTATCCTCTTTGTTCCGTGATGTATTTTTCACTGCGTGTGGAGTGACAGCGCCACGGCTTGTCGGACAAAGCAACAGTAACTAAGGGGGGAGGGGCTCGGCGAAAGGCTAATTTGTTGACGTCTTAAAAATGCACATATGTACCAAAGACATCTACATTTTCTCTTATTATTCTATAAATTATATGTATATATATATATATATATATATATATATATATATATATATTTTGCCACCCCTAGATTTGCTGTGGCCTCGTCTGGCCACCCCTGTTAAAACATTTTTGGGGGGCGCCACTGCTCAGGCCACCCTCATGAAGTCTGTTTCTGATTGTGTGATCAGAGACATTCATACCAGTGGCCTACTGGAGGTCATTTTGTATGGCTCTGGCAGTGCTAATCTTGTTCCTCCTTGCACAAAGGAGCAGACACCAGTCCTGCTGATGGGTTAAAGACCTTCTATGGCCCTGTCCATCTCTCCTAGAGTAACTGCCTGTCTCCTGAAATCTCCTCCAAGCTCTTGAGACTGTGCTGGGAGACACAGCAAACCTTCTGGTAATGGCACGTACTGATGTGCCATCCTTGAGGAGTTGGACTGCCTGTGCAAAATCTGTAGGGCCTCATGCTACCAGTAGTGACACTGACCCTAGCCAAATGCAAAACTAGTGAAAAGATGAGTAGGGAAAATAATGTCAGTGGCCTCCACCTGTAAAACCATTCCTGTTTTGGGGGTCGTCTCATTGTTGCCCATCTAGTGCATCTGTTGTTAATTTCATTAACACCAAAGCAGCTGAAACTGATTAACAACCCCCTCTGCTACTGAACTGACCAATATCCCAGGAGTTTAACTGACTTGATGCTTTTCTCTGATTAAAAAGTGTTCCTTTAATTTTTTTGAGCAGTGCATATAGATGTTTATAGAACTATATAGATCTTTTTATTATAAGTGCACTGCAGTTTTGTCATCTGCTGGTTTAAATGCTTGAGCTCTTTAAAGTCAGCTGGATTATGATTGGCTGTCAATGTTTTTGGAAAAAATCTTTCTGAAAATGATTCCAATGATAGCGTTGGAATCATTGGATGTAGTGTGGATTCCATCTTCACATAGAATTGGAACGATTATTTTAGTGCCTCTATTATGCTTTTATCCCATTTTATCCCGCTATTATCCCATCCTCAAAACACTTTAAAACTTTATTGTTAAAGTTATTGTTGTTGTCCTTGCTGTGATCGGGCCTTTATGATGGAATCCAAAAAAACTCCCACAATGGCAAGCTAACTTTTTCCTCCAACATGATTTTGTATGGAAGCTATACAATACGTCTTCTTTTTTTCCATTTTATGATGGGTAGCAACTAGCATTAAGGTGCAATACTGCCACCTACTATGTTGGAGTGTCAACCAGGTAGTTGCTCCCACTGGATCGTTTATGATATGATTTTATGAGATTTATCTGCTCTGCAAGTATTCATTTCCTCCCAAGTTTTCAGCATTCTTCACATGTAATATCCCATTCATTTTCCTCATGCCATTCCTTTCCTTGTTCCTCTGTGGTTAGATCTTCCTAGACATGGTGGAGAACTACCCCACCAGCCTGCGTGTCCTGGTTCTAGCCGAGAACGACATCAGCCCTGAGCTGCAGCAGCAGATCTCGGATCTCCTCTCTGAGGGCGAGGAGGAGGAGGATAAGGACGGAGAGGCCCGCGGCAGCTCGGTGAATCCCCGGGAGAAACCCGCCTGGGTTCCCCACAGCAGTAAGGGCTGACCCAGCCTCTTTCTCTCAGCCTGTTGTCTTTGCTTCGAGACTGTTTCACTTAGACTTTCTCTTTCCCTCTTTGTGTGTGGATGACTTTCCTGCAGTAACTGGTTCTAAGAGGCTGGGGCAAAAGGGAAGTACAGAAATTCACATTTCCCATGCATTACTTAGGAGAGATCATTTGCTACTTACGAAATAGAAATTTGAATTTCTTATAATGGCCAAGTTGTGAGTTCTCTGTCCTTTATGTGTAAAGTCTTTAGACTTAGAGATTGTTATTAGTAAAGATACATTTTAATGGAAGAGTTCAGCCAAAAATGATCATTCTGTCATCGCTCAACTTCCTGCCGCTCCAAACCTATATAACTTTTTGCGCAAAAGGTGAACTTTGGAAGCATATCCTGACCAGTCCTTTCCATACAATACAAGTTAATAGGCACTGGAGATGTCAAGCTCCATAATGACAAAAAAAAAAAAAAAACACCTTAAAAGTATCAAACAAGTACTTCATATCAGTATAATCAATGATGTCAATAGTGTCGATGCCCCATTTTTTAGTCCACAAAACTTTTATAGTCATTTTCAGAGCTTGGGAGAGATGATTTTCAGAAGAAAAGCTGAATTTTTTGTTCATTACTGAGTTATATAGTACACAAGTTGCAGGGACTATTTTTGTGGTACTTGTGTTTTTTTGTCATTTTGGAGCCTGAATGACCCATTCCCCTCTCATTTCCATTACTGACTGTACACTACTGTTCAAAAGCTTGGGGTCAGTAAGATTTTAGTAAGAAATGAATACGTTTATTTAGAAAGGACGCACTAAACTGATCAAAAGTGACAGTTACAGTAAATACTTCAGTAAGATGCTGTTTTTTTCACTTTTGATTCATCAAAGAATCCTGAAAAAAGTATTAATGTATAATGGTTTCCACAAAAACATTAAGCAGCTCAACTGTTTTCAACATTGATAATAATCAGAAATGTTTCCTGAGCAGCAAATCATCATATTAGAATGATTTCTGAAGGATCATGTGACACTGAGGACTGGAGTAATGATGCTGAAAATTCAGCTTTGATCACAGCAATAAAATATAGCTGCGAGCAGCAGTTATCGGGGTTCAATATTTTTAAGAACTGTAAGCACTTGCGTAAAAATGTATTATGTTTCATTTAGCAAGCATGATGGAAAAGATGGAAAAGACCATTTACAGCAAATATAGGCAATTTACCATAGGAAATATATGGTTTATAAAGCTTTTAACAGTCATCGAGCTTGAGCCAAAAACCTAGGACTTGTTCACCAAAGTTGTTTTTTTTAAATAATCTCCAATATTTAATGAACGATTTGATGGACCAGAGGTGGTCCTAGAGACAAAGTTACTCAGAATGAGGAGTTCTACCATGTGGTATGAATGTCGTGGCCGTGCGCAATACAAAAAACTTGAAGGCGCCTCCCAGTGGCGATTTCTTTTGAATTTCTCACAGACCTCTAAGGCTGTTAACAGCTAACCCGGATAGCTGCTCAAACTTCAGTGGCCGATGGCGGACATGTTTTTTGAGATGTGTCAGTGTCCTCATAGACAGTCATGGCACTGCAGATGAAGACACTGCATGCCAATTATTAAGTCGATCGGCGTAACAGTGAAGTAGTTATAGCCATTTTCATGTTTTTATAGTGCCACCAAGTGGCCAGTCACTGCATCCTTTTTCACACAAGCACAGAGTGAGCTGAGTTTGGTGAAAATATCTCATTCCATTCACAAGTTATAGACATTTTAGTAAAAGTGACTCCACCCACTTGCAACATTTTGAATCAGAATTTCGCAAAAGTAGGTTTTTCAAATCCAAAATACCCGAAAATTTCGCCTGAACGACGAGCGAATCCGTGACATGCATTTTGTCCGTCTTAAGCCAAGGATTCCTTGGAACTTTTAATAATTACAATTTTACTGACCCCAAACTTGGTAGTATATATGAAGAAGAGCGGCCAGGATATTCTCCAAAAATACACCGGACAAATGAATGTCATACAGGTGTGAGGGTAAATAAACGATGAGAGAATGTGAACTGTCCCTGTAAGGAAGAATCTTTAGTAGACTAAGAACTGGAATAGCCTTTTCCTGTCCTCTTCATACAGTACAAACATTTACCAAATTGTCTCTGACCCTTCCAGACTCTTCCAGCTCCCAGATGGTCCTGATGACATCAGGACTGGGTGAGAGCTTTTTGGCAGAGACAGAGATGTGATTCTGGAGCTGCCTATGTTTGCTTGCACTGTACGACTATTGCAAGACCACCAGTTACAGTGCGACCTCTCACACCGCATGACCTGTAGCACTTAGAGCAAGACAGTTCAAAGCTGGAACAAAAACCTTAAACACCAAGTGACTTATAATACGCAATAGTGAATTATTTATTTTACAGATGTACAGTCTATTTATAAATCAGCATTTAACTGATAACAGTATACTCTGTTAGATAAGCTGTATAGGGTTGATGTGATGGCCTGTTGCCTGAATAAATCAGTTTACACATTTTTAAATGCTTTTTGCGCTTATTTTGTTTTCTTTTTTTGCTGTGTCTGACCTGACAATTCAAATATTGTGAGAAGAACTACATCAAAGATATATATGCTTGGTTAGTAATGAATGGTCATATTTTGCAGTGGAATGGGTTAGTTATGGCGTAACTGATAAAACTAACCAGCCAATCCTTAAGTTACTGTAAATTTGAAACGTAAAAACCCCAATCACTCTTTAATATCAGTTATAGAATTGCTAAAATGCTTGATTCTAATATTCAATCACAGCATTCAGAGATATATTTATATGTTCCGAAAATCCAATTCTTTTTCTCCATAGGGGAAGTGATTTTGAAGGATAACATAAAAACAGAACTGCTGTCTAGCTACAAGGTTGTTCATTAGTGGTAAATGCTTTTGTTAAAACCATCAGCTCACATTATTCAAATGTGTTTAAGAGCAGATTTTCTGGTGGAAAACTACATTACCCATGATTCTGCAAAGAAATCTCCATTGAAACAAACTATGCCAAAAGAGCTTTTAACCTCCCATGAAGCACTGTGAATAATGTAATCACTTCAATCTCCCTATGCTCTATGGCACTTAAATATTTGTTAAAAAACTAAATTATTTCAATTTGCACACAATCAACATCTTTTAATCAATACATTTATATTTATCTCTCTTTTTTAACTTGATTTTGTCATTCGCAATGATTGTAGTTCTGCCCCTCATTAAAGCCGTTATTTGGAAATCAGACAAAGGCACAAGACTTTGTAATTTACAGCTTTAATGAGGGAAAGAACTACAATCCCATGAAGCACTGCGAATGACAATCTAATAAAAAAAGATGGAGAATATAAAACTAATTTCAAGTCATTGATTATATTTATAGAAACAATATATTTTAAGTGTATTGCAAAATGTTCTATATTCTAAAATTCTATATAAAACAATAGTGGATTTAAGAATAATTTATGCAATTTTATATTATTTATTCGAAAAAACTAAAAGAGCAGTTTCATCTCTGTTCTTGTATTGTTCAACTTATCAAAGGTTAATAAAGTAATGTGTAATTAGTAATGCAATACTTTTTAGAGAGTAATTAGTGCAGTAATCTAATTACACTATGTATTAGAATTAGAATAATCCAAACTGTCGATCAACTCGATTGCATCATCCATGGTGCTTCATTGGAGCGGCCATTTCCTGCAAGCTCTCCAGCTCTCTAATTGGTGGAATGTTCTGTACAGCCTCGTGGGTAATGTAGTTTTTCACTACAAATTCAGCTAGTCATGATCATGATCAATATGATTATTTTTAAAAACAATTGTGGGCTGATGGCTTAAACAACAGCATTTAGTACTGATAAACCACCTCAGAAATCACAGTAGATCTGTCTTTAAAGGGTCATGGACGGTCAAGGCTCACTGATGCACGTGGGGAGCGAAGGCTGGCCCGTGTGGTTCGATCCAACAGACGAGCTCCTGTAGCTCAAACTGCTCCAGAAGTTAATGCTGGTTCTGATAGAAAGGTGTCAGAATACACAGTGCATCAGTTTGTTGCGTATATAGCTGCAGATCAGTCAGGGTGCCCATGCTGACCCCTGTCCACCGCCGAAAGAGCCAACATTGAAGCATCAGAACTGGACCACGGAGCAATGGTGGCCTGGTCTGATGAACCACGTTTTCTTTTACATCACGTGGATGGCCGGGTGCGTGTGCGTCTCTTACCCGGGGAACACATGACACCAGGATGCACTATGAGAAGGCAAGCCGACGGAGGCAGTGTGATGCTTTGGGCAATGTTCTGCTGGGAAACCTTGGGTCCTGCCATCCATGTGGATGTTACTTTGACACGCACAACCTACCTAAGCATTGTTGAGACCATGTACACTCTTTCATGGAAACGGTATTCCCTGGTATCTGTGGCCTCTTTGAGCAGGATAATGCTCCTGCCACAAAGCAAAAATGGTTCAGGAATGGTTTGAGGAGCACAACAACGAGTTTGAGGTGTTGTCTTGGCCTCCAAATTCCCCAGATCTCAATCCAATCGAGCATCTGTGAGATGTGCTGAACAAACAAGTCTGATCCATGGAGGCTCCACCTCTCAAGTATAAATATCAACACAAGATCAACTTGAGTTCGGGGCATCATTCGGGGTGCTTCATGGGAGCGGCCATTAGTGGAATTTTCTGAACAGCATTGTAGGTAATGTAGTTTTTCACTACAAATTCAGCTGTTCAAATAAAAAAAATAAAAAAAGCAAGTAATGTGGGCTAATGGCTTCAACAAAAGCATAGTATTGATAAACAATCTCAGAAATCACAGTAGGCCTGTCTTTAAAGATCTATAAGTTGTTGTAAAAAAATAAACTTCCTTATGGAGAAAATGAATGGTGTTTTTACTTCTATAACATAACTGTTCCTATATTCGCCATAATCCATGGCAATGCTGTAATATGAAACTACTCATCCGGTGTAAAATTATAAAATAAAGTTCAACTCAAATAAAGCCTGCCACTGTACAATGACTGTACATTATTTCTCATTTATGAGTTTGCTCGCACCTGATCACTGGTGCTTTATGATCCTGACAGACCGTCTCTCCAGTGAGCACCTGTCTGTTTCCATTACACAGGTGTGTGTGCTTCAGAAGCTTCAGTGTGGTGTCTGATGTCCTCTAATGCTGTTTGATGTCACCATCTTTTCACAGTCTCCTTCATTTGGATTCAGACAGTTGTGCAGCGTAAATACGATACTCCTACTCGGAATACATTCAAGCATTAAAAGTGCCGTGGCGCAATGAAAAAAGGAAGACATTGCCATTACAGTCACATCGGCGTCATGTTTCAGTGCTTCAGTTCTGTTACAGCAGCTCCTGTGCAAAGCTGATTATGTTGTTTATACCATTTAGAACAACTGCGATCCACATTTAAGTCTTCCCAGACCCTTGTGCTTCATGCATTTTTAACCTACACTTTCTCTTCGGCACAGCGGTGTGATATGGTTAAAAGCTTGCTGTTTTTAGAAAGACGTCTTTCTTAGGAAATCAACTTTAGAGTCAGTGCAGTGTTTGAGTATTTCAGATGCAGTTTTAGCACGAGGGTATTAAAAGCGTTTGTGTCGTCAATAATTTAATCCACTGCAAAGGCTTTCAATGTGCTGTGGAGTTCAAAAGCTTTGCAGCATGAAGCCAAAAATCTGTAAACCCGAATAGGTTGGCAAAACTCAAAAAATTTGAGGCAATCAGTTGCCTCAAAATTTTTAAGTTAAGAAATTCAAAGTTTAAGCAAGCAGAAATGGACGATTTTTATTTTGTACTCATACATTTTAATTGTTCTTAACTTGAAATGTTTGAGTACATTAATTTATACATTTAACTTAAAGGGGTCATGAACTGCATTGTTTTATTGTTTTATAATGTTTCCTGTGGTGCACTTTTACATGCATTTTACACCCAAAATTGTATCAATTTATAAATAAAAGGCATTTTTCTTACCTTGATTTTATCCTCTGGTGTGAATGCACTGTTTTAAGGGGCGTGTCTGCTGTGAGACTTCAGTGTAAATGCCCACTGCTGTGATTGGCTAACATCTTTCCATTTGAAATAGCCAAGTATTACTCTCTCTTTTAGCACGTGTTTACTATTACAGCTCTCAAGGTTAACTAATCGTGAAAAGTGTTGCATTATATTTAGATCTATGGCGTTATATTTAGATCGTGGCATGAAAGGTTGCAGAGATGACCACTGTGTAGCCGATCACAGACATGTTGAGCATGAAATCAGTGATCTCATCATTGCAACTCAAACGCGAGAATCTAAGAGATTCGTTGAATAAAACGGTAGTTTTGCGCGTCAGTCACTGATAAACTCGCGCTGTTTGATTGACAGCTTCAGCGCACGCTGCTCCAAAGATTGCAAAGGGAGCTTTCTTTGATTGCTTTCTTTATATAATTTAATCACCGTTAAATAATTTTTTTTCATCCTACTAAGAGAAACAACACAAGTTGACGATTAGGCTACGTCCACGCGAAGCCGGAGCTTACCCTAAACCGATATTTTTTTTCCTCGTCTCAAAAAATATCTGCGTCCACGCGAAACAACTGAAACGACTCAAAACGATGTAGTATACATGCCAGACCATTATGTGGCGCTGTAATTCTGCCGCAGAAATGCACTTAAAGCAGCGAAGAAGACTTGGAGCATGCGCATAAACCTTGCGCGCTGAATACAAACTTTAGCAAAGCTTAGAAATAACACTTTATTTTGGTTCAGTAGCTTCTGCTGCAAGGAAAATTTGATTTCTCAGTTCATCACCCCTTTAAAATGATCATGTAACCTCAATGTGAACTTTCTTATATAACACTTAATTTTAGCATTTACTCTCCCTTTTGAGTGCCATGGGCAAAGCATGCTGGGAAACACAAATCCATCTAAATGAAGTTCATTAAGTTCATCTAAATGAAAAGAAATAAGTTCATAAAAAAACAATGAAACAGTTCAGTTTACTTAAAATATGTCAGTTCTTACTCATAAAGATTGTTTAATTTAAAGGGGTGGTTCAGTGTTTTTTTTCTAGGCTTGATTGGGTTTTTTGTGTGCAGTTTTAATGCTTCGTTTTTTTGAAAAAGCCGTATTTTTCATATATTTTACCTTTATTCTACACCCCTGTTTTCATTGTCATTCGAACGGCTTGTTTGACTTCCTGATCCTATGAAGCCACTCCCTCCGAAATACGCAATGTTCTCAGATTGGTTATCTGGCCCAGTGTGTTGTAATTCGCTGAAGCGTCCGGAAACACCACACCGGTTACGTGCGCTTCAGTGGAAATGTAAATAATAACGTCTATATTGTTGTATCAAACTGAGCCCGAATCAGACCCAGATGAAGAGGGTAAAACAGAACCTCTGTAATCGCGGCTTTTAAAGGACGTTTATGGTATTTCATTTTGTATTTGTGTCAAAGTGTTTAGATATGCTGTCACTGCTGTTTGTTAGCTTTCAATATATAGTTTTATACATGACTGAGTAGTCGCATTTTTGTAAAGGTAGAGTTTAATTTATAGCATGAACAACTGTCTTTGTTTGTCTATGAACATAGACGTTTGTTGGTGTTTGTAGAATTTAACTGGCTAGGGAAGCAAAAACGCATTGGTCTTCGTTTACTTCCTTGATGCAACCAAAAAACGCAACAGAACTATACATTTAAAAGACATGTACAAACAATAAAACATACTTACAGTTTGGGGGCGATAAACAGCAGCTTCTGCTTTTAAAGTAGGAACTGCTTCATCTTTCAGTAAAAGTCTTTGTGCAAATCCAGCATTGAACTCGTGTAGATTCTGGAAGCTGTCTTCAGCGCCGCATCCAGTGTAGAAAATATCACAGATAATAATGGGTATTATCATCTTTTGACGTGTCGCTCGCGTCTGGTGTACACAACTCTTCCGCATCCACATGCTGCGCCACATGGCCTCGCCCCCTTTGTTGCATGTTTCTGGGGGCGTGTTTTGCAGGGTTTATGATGTCACCAACCCGGGAAGAAGCTTGTTGTAGTCCAAACCGGTTGTTTTTGTAGGAATTAAACTGCCATAACTTTAAAAGACAATATCTCCGTTTGCACTGAACTTTCAGAGCTGTAACTTTGCAGATTACACAACATTACACACTAACTAAAGTTAAAAAAGTGAAATCGCATTGAACCACCCCTTTAAGTTTGTCCTACTCAAACCAATTAATTATTTTGTGCATTAGGGTTTACAGTAGCACCTTTTCTTTTATGATAAGGAGACTGGCAAGTGCATATGGAGACTCTCCATAGACGTAATGGTTTTATACTGTACAAACTATTCTAGCCCCTTACCCTAACCATACTTCTAAACCTACAGAAAACTTTTGGCATTTTTGAATAATAATAATAAAAAAAAAAACCCTGTTTAGTATGGTTTAAGCTACAAAGGCAGCTGATGTTAATGGTGGAATTTGCAGCTTTACTCGCAAACTACAATTCCTGTTCATCAATAAGTTGAGAAGCAGACCCGTTATAAACCCAAATACACTCTAATTAATTATATGAATTGAAAAGTGTACTATCAAAGTAGTAATAAAGATGTTTGCAGCCGTAATGATGACAGTATCGCACACAAAATTAGTAGCTGTTCTGTGCTCCGGCATGGTTAGCGCTCACACTGCATACGAACCGCGCTCGAGCCCAAACAAACCGTACTCTCGCCCACCTCTTCCAAGCAGGCCATGGATGGCTAAACGAACTACGCCTGGGCATGGAACGGAATGATCACACTTGTCAAACACGCTTGGGCACGGTTCAGAGTGCCTAGTTTGAGTACACCCTACAATACCATATAATTAATTAATTATTTATATAATGCATTAAAATAGTTTTGTCAAAGTCGGCCTTTGAATAGAGATTACTTCATATCTCTATATATATAAATCGATCAGGCATAACATTATGAGCACCTTCCTAATATTGTGTTGGATGCCTTTTGCTGCCAAATCAGCCCTGACCCATCGAGGCATGGACTCCTCTAGACCCCTGAAGGTGTGCTGTGGTATCTGACACCAAGATGTTAGCAGCAGATCCTTTAAGTCCTGTAAGTTGTGAGGTGGAGCCTCCATGGATCAGACTTGTTTGTTCAGAACATCCCACAGATGCTCGATTGGATTAAGATCTGGGGAATTTGGAGGCCAAGGGTACTTCTCAATTCTTATTCATGCATCCTTGTTTCCTTTCCTCGCTTCCTTTCCTTGTGTCTTAGCTCCACCCTTTCAGGATGCAAGGGAAGGACACAAGGAAAAGGACGGAGGAATTGAATCAAGTGAAATTATATATCCTCACTCCCTTTAGCGCCACTTCAAAGCGTCATCAGCTGTTATTTAAAAAAATTATAATAAATATTGATAAAGCAAGATGCCCCGTTGATATATATGAGATGTAAAGTTTATTTAAACTGCAAAAGTAAAGCATACATTTAAATTATTGTGACAGATATGAAGGGGGAGGAGAATTTATACGGCAGAATTTAAAAGACTTCCACAAAGGATACACCTGTGTATTCTCACTCATGACTCCTCAGGAAACTTCCTCACTCCTCGTTCCTCGTTCCTCGCCTCCTCGCGGTGCAATTAGAGAATCAAGATGTCCTTTAAGATGGCTGAGTTCGATCGGTTTCCGGGTGATAGGATGGAGGACAGAGGAGCGAGGAAACGAGGAGGGATATTGAGAAGCACCCAAAGTCAACACCTCAAACTCGTTGTTGTGCTCCTCAAACCATTCCTGAACCATTTCTGCTTTGTAGCAGGACGCATTATCTGCTGAAAGAGTCCAGGGAATACCGTTTCCATGAAAGGGTGTACATGGTCTCAACAATGCTTAGGTAGGTGGTACGTGTCAAAGTAACATCCACATGGATGGCAGGACCCAAGGTTTCCCAGCAGAACATTGCCCAAAGCATCAAACTGCCTCCGTCGGCTTGCCTTCTTCCCATAGTGCATCCTGGTGTCATGTGTTCCCAGGTAAGAGACGCACACACACCCGGCCATCTACGTGATGTAAAAGAAAACGTGATTCATCAGATCAGGCCTCCTTCTTCCATTGCTCCGTGGTCCAGTTCTGATGCTTCAATGTTGGCTCTTTCAGCGGTGGACAGGGGTCAGCATGGGCACCCTGACTGATCTGCAGCTATATACGCAACAAACTGATGCACTGTGTATTCTGACACCTTTCTATCAGAACCAGCATTAACTTCTGGAGCAGTTTGAGCTACAGGAGCTCGTCTGTTGGATCGGACCACACAGACCAGCCTTCGCTCTCCACGTGCATCAATGATCTTGGCCATCCATGACCCTGTCTCCGGTTCACCGCTGTTTCTTCCTTGGAGCACTTTTGATAGATCCTGACCACTGCAGACCAGGAACACCCACAAGAGCTGCAGTTTTGGAGATGCTCTGACCCAGTCGTCTAGCCATCACAATTTGGCCCTTATCAAACTCGCTCAAATCCTTACGCTTGCCCATTTTTCCTACTTCTAACAAATCAACATTGAGGACAAAATGTTCGCTTGCTGCCTAATATATCCACCCACTAACAGGTGCCATGATGAAGAGATAATCAGTGTTATTTGGTTCACCTGTCAGTAAGTAAGTAAAGTTTATTTATATCGCACCTTTTCACAGACAAGGAAGGGTCACAAAATGCTTTATAATAAAGATAACATCAAACAAATAAAATAAATATGCATTAATATACTCTACAAATACCATCAACACAAATTTAATAACAGGCAAATCACATTGTTAATTAAAAGCTTGTCCAAAAAGAAGTGTCTTTAGATGTTTTTTAAAAGACTCCGCAGAACCCAAAGTTCTCAACGGTGGTCATAATGTTATGCCTGATTGGTGTATGCAGATAAATAATTGTAGCAAGGAATGCTGCCAAGGAAAGTGCTTTAAATTATGCAATTCAGTCTAATTTTCAGAGGATCTGATTGAATATCATCAGACCTTTTCATTATTCCAAAAGAGCAGCATATTTATTTTCAAGGACTACACATTTGTAGGTACATTCCTTTGCTGGAACATTGCATTATTGGCAGAGAAAGTCTGAATTCACTTTTATTTGGCTTTACAAGCTATGTTTTCACATACTATATCTTCTGTTCCCTTCCACGACTTGAATAAGCAGCTCTCTATTTCCGGCCAGGGATCAAATGCGGAAATGGACACCAGGTATAGTTGTGTCGCCTTCCTAATGTCGATCTCCTCTCTCATACACCAGCTGCCAGGAAAGGCATATAATAAGGAAGGAGATCATTGTCTATAATTAATGAAAGGCCTCCGATCAATCTACAAAGCTGCTAAAGAAATGAGACAAATGGAAGGCCAATTTTCCAGTGGGTAATGCTGTAATGAATCCTCTTCACTGACAGGAGTATGCTAAAGGATTCAGCATGATGAAATACTCAGTCTGAACTATATAAGAATCTGGAAGGATCTGAAATGAGATTCGAGCCAGGACACGTAGTGCACAAAAATGTTGAAGGAGTCTAGAATTATTTAGACTTTTAATTATCTAATCTTTCATTAGACATTGAATCATGAATTCAGTAAATAACTCGATTTGTTGTGAACTTTGATCTTTGAAACTCAGAACCTTTTACATTCAAAAACGGCTATATTACACACTACATGAAAGGTAATATCCAAAAAAGCATAATGGGGCACTTTAAAGGGCAGATAAAAAAGGCAAATCTCCACCCATGAACAAGCTCTGTTGACAAGGTCACATGCAAAGAGGGCATTTAAAAAAAAAGCATAGCAGCAACTAAATATACCAAAGGTCTGTTTAATTGCAGGGATGGAAAATCATTAAATCATTAATCATTATGTTGAAGCAAAACATTTAAAGAGAAGTAATTTCTTGACAATTAAAAGTGTTATATAGCCCACTGAATCATTCTCAGACTTAATGCTGACAACAATGGAAGCACTTGGGAGAGAACTGTCAGGATTATTTCACTTATTTCTCAGCACAAAAGAGGACAGTGCTACAAGAGGATTACCAAATCATTGTTTTAAGTGTGAAAATATAGCAAAAGTATAGCAAAAGAGCAGTATATTCAAAATTATGGAGGGCGTACTAAGTACTAGAATATTATACATTTGTTGAATTAAATCTACGGTGTACTCATTACTGCAATCCTTAATTTAAACAAAATTGGCTAATTTACTTATTTTATGGCTATTAATGACATATTTCTCAGTTTTTATTATGTATATGTTTAATACATTTTAGTTTTGGCATCTTTCCATGAATTGTATTAGTGATCATAAAGAAAATACATCTTTTGTATTTGTTCAGAGGGGTGTACTCATTTATGCTGTACACTGTATATAATTATATGCAGGTATTTTTTAAAATTAAGTATAATGTAAAAACATGTATGTACATAAGTGCATTGCATCAAATGGTTGATTTAAATATTAGTACACAGTTAATATAAATTGGCACCTTTTTTTTTTTATAAACAACGCTTTTTAAATAGTCTCATGGTGTTAATTTATGCAGTCATGCTGGAACCTGTCAGTCAAAACACCAGATAGTTCTTGTCAGCTCTGTTGATATGCTTTACTGACCCTAATAAGTGCTTGTAATTGTTTTGACAATTACAATGAACCTTTGATAGCACACTGTTGCTAGGTGTTTGTATCCACCCACTTAATGAGCACTGGACCCTCATGACCACCAGTGGGCACTCCTACATCAGCACTGCCGCTCCACGGCTACAGTGACGTCACATGACACCAAAAACAGACACCCATGAATCACAGTAGTGCCTGGAGGTGACGCTGCCAAAGTGCACAGTCCAAACCCATTGTTTAAAATAGTTTTATTTGTTTTAAAATATACATCAGTTTACAAATTCTGAAAATAAAATCAGTCCAGTCATAAGCATCCTTTTTTAGGGGAAAAATAATCGGCGCATGGTACATCTACACAACCGTGGAAGAATAACCTGATTAAGTAAAATTCAAAATAAACTCAGGCATGGGGGGAAATCAAAATGAACAAATAACAAGGGAAAAAGCACCATGTTGCTACAGTTACACACATATAAGACTGGTAGACAAGGTATGTGCACCAGAAATCTGCCTGAAGAATACAGAAGATAAATGTTAAAATCACACACATCTGAAATAAGGGAGCCAACACCATCAACATTAATTGGTTTTTGCACCGTAAATATATCCCCTCACAATCACATGACATCCCACCACCATATTAAAGCATCAGGACAGTAAGATTTGGAGTTTCACAGGCCTTATGTCCAACTTAAAAAAACAACACAATCCAAGTAAATTAAGTACAAACAGCAAAGAAAACAAAACAGCATCCTCAAGTGTTAAAGGGTAAGTTCACACAAAAATGAACATTTTTATTACTCACCCTCATGTCGTTCCACACCCGTAAGACTTTCATTCATCTTCAGAACACACATTAAGATCTTTTTAGTGAAATCTGAGAGCTTTCTGTATCTCCATTGACAGCTACGCAACTACCACTTTCAAGCCCCAGAGAGGTAGTAAAGACATCATTAAAGTAATCTCATTTTTCTGAAGTCCTTTGTTTGCGCAAAAAAACAATTTACCACTTTATTTAAAAAATATGAACGTGCACGAATGTGAATGAATGTGAACGTGCATTGGAGATTAATATTATAATGTAGATGAAGTGATAAACTATGTTTTTTGTGCAAACAAAGCACTCGTTAGGTTAAACCACTGGAGTCACATGAAGTACTTTAACAATGTCTTTTCTACCTTTCTGGGGCTTGAAAGTGGTAGTTGCATGGAGGGACAGAAAGCTCTCAGATTTCATAAAAAAGATATTCATTTGTGTTCTGGAGATGAACGAAAGTCTTACAGGTTGGGTGAGTAATTGACAATTTTCATTATTGGGTGAACTAACCCTTTAAATTACTCATAGAATTGCAAGGACTCTACAAAACATGAAGCACAACTAACAAATTGCTTTCGTAATGTTACACATTTTCAAGTGAAACGGTATATTCAATGACATAATGTAGAGCACAACTTGATTTTATCTATCAGGAATTGATTGGATCGAGGATTGTCGTTCCATAGTACACCGGAGCCTGAATGAGAGCTTGTTGAATCACTGCTTAAAGCAGGGCTTAGCGATGGCTATTGGTTGACTTTATCATCAGTAAATGAAGGAAAGTCATTGTAAAGGGGGAGTGACTTATTACATTTTGATGAAAGATTACTAGGATGGAAAAATCAGTAATGTGTATTAAAATAACTGGGTCAGTTTTCACCTTAATACAAGTGTATTAGTCAACAACGAAGGCTAATTTCAGAGTCAGCTTGACTTGACATTTTGATGGTCATATGAAAGTTGGTCTGATGAATAAAAATGTCTATATATCAGATCAAAGGAAAAGGAGTGCAGATTACGCACCGTCTTGAAGGTTAAAGAGAAGATAACATGAATTGAATATGTTTTTCCATCACAGGCACGTCAGCTTTGGACAGAAGTGGGACTGAAATGTGTTAGTCGGAAGAAGATTTCTCAGCAAAGATTTTGCATGACTTGTGCACCACACGCCTGAGGGTCACCTTGGATTAAATAAGATGTGCGTGTCTCTTATGCGTGCAATTAAATTTGAGTTATTAAAGTTGTATGAGAGCAGAAGAGAAAGGCCTATTTATACACTCAGTGTATTAAACACATCCTGGCCATTGTCATGTCTTTTTTTTGTATTTATTTGCACAACCTGGGGCCTGTGTAACATCTGATGAGACTGAATTATTTAAGGGCGTCCATTTCCACATGCAAGAGACTGTCTCTTTAAAACATCACAGAACTATTTTAAGACATGATAGATAAAATATTAATTATTCAGCATGGTGGGTAGTTACACTTCAATTAATCATGGGCTATTAGTGGATCTCCCATTTATTGCGAAGCAAGATTGATAACTACATACGAATAGACCAGAGTGTAACACAAGAAGAGTAAGTGTGGACTTGAGAGCCCTTCGATCGCGCATTCTGAGAAACATAAAGCTGAATTATTCAAGGCGAGGAGTGCTGTGGCAGACCAGCTATGAGGTGAGTATATGGTCACCATCCCTGGATCAACATCTTTAATTATCCTGGAACAACATTCCAATCAACCAATCAGATTTGAGGGACAAGTATACAGTTTATGTCAAGTTTAGGCTTACAAACAGGGTTAGGTTCTCCTACATCAATGTTATATATGAGTTATCGGTAGGGTTAGGTTTAGGGGTAGGGATATGGTTAGGACTAAATTTTCAGCCAGGAATGTCTTACCTGGCAAAATCATAGTGACTGTGAATATATACAGCAAGCATTTTACAAAAGTCTGATGTCCTTCCAGTAATACTGTTAAAATTTAATACGTTCTGACTGGCTGATATGTTCATAAATAAAAGTCAAACCTAAAAAAAGTGCTCAACATACTCAGAACACTGTTGCATATCACCAGTAGGGTAATGTCTCAAGTCAGTCAGGGTGAAAGGTATTCTGTGTCCAATTACACTGATTTTTTAAAGTACAATACTGCATGAAGTACAGTACTTGACTCAGGGTGGGACATCTGGGTAATGACTGGTCAAGAGACTATAAACTTGTAAATAAAAAAAACACAAAGCAAACAGAACTTAAAAAGGCAACACAGTTTAATCGTCTCTAAAATATATTCATCAAAACAAAAGAATGAGGATGCTTGTAGTGGTCGCATCTGAAACTCTTTGAGAAAAGCTGATAAATGTTAAAATGCTATTTAAACAAGGCTTGAAATGAAATGACTGAAATTTAAGACTGGAACACACAGAACAGAAAAAAATAATATCTGCTGGACAGACTGATCATCCATTATCAAGAGAATTCTGATTTCCACACAAAAGATACACACAGAAAAACACACTAAATGATGGCGGGATGCACATTCCCCTTAAAATACATATAGCAGTATATGATTAGTTAACAAATAATAAGGAACCAAAGGAAATGGATGCTACATAAAGATGATTACATTCGTTAAGATCAAAACATGGCTTTCCTTGAAATTAGGGTTTAAAAAAAACAATGTGTTTGTGTCAGTGCCTCTCTAACAAACAAAGGCATGTTTCTGGCTGAAATCTCTGCATTTTAGCTCAGTGTTTTTGTCTGTCTACTGTATGCAACATTACTTAGAAGTCAGTAATGTCATCATAACAGACAGAATGCTTTGCTATGGTTCAAGTTTTTGTGGTGTTTTTACACAGTACTATATGCATAGTTTTTTCAAAAAATATTAATATGCCCTCTGAATGGCAATTTGTGCCGTCAGCAGTGAGGGGACGCATTTTTACACCTCTAAATCAGAGGACAAGAAATACTAATGACACATCCAAATGTTTCAGCCTTACTTGCTTAAAATATTTTACTCCTAAATACTGATCTTTGGAAAAAAAAAAAAAAAAAAAAAAAAAAATAATATTTTCCAGATTAAATCATTAAAATGCCAAATACAGCACTGTTTGGGTTGCATTTCCATTGTATTACAGTGTAACAACTAATGAGTAATAATGTAAGAGATTGTATACCTTCTCATTTCATTTTACAACAGGATTCAGTAACACGTGCAATTATTGTATACTTCTGCAAGTGCTTAACTGACTTGAGGGGAGTAATGGGACACTTTAGACCAGTACAAGACAAATAAATACAAAAAAAAAAAAAAAACTAACTCTAAATATTTACTTAAAATCATAATTTTAAATACCATTAGTCAAACAAAACAGGTCAGAATGAAAATCAGGAAGTATATCCATGTACTTGATCATTGAAACACATACTGAATACATCAAAATCCTTTCATAATTCATGTTGTTTATTAAAGTACAAAAACTGTCCTTAGGTTGGGTGTTGAAATACAGTGGTAGATCAGTGAAGAGAGGTAAGTGAAAATCTGAGGAGAAGGATCCTCTCAGTTTATGATGAATAAAGCAGACTAAAGGAACAAGATGTTCTTTTAAAGGGTGATGGAGAGCCCCCTCTGTCAGAGCAAGGGTTAGGCACTGAAAATTGACATGAGAGTCCAATAGATTACATTTAACCTGCTTCAACCAGCAGAATGCCTGACACAGTGGTATCTGTGGCCATTTGGTACCATCCCATCTCCCACAACAACAGACTTGTACTGGGGTACTGGATAGACATCCTTATCTGGCTAGAAAACTCTCGCCCAAGGGCAAAAGTAAATGTCAAAACATCCATTACGTGAGATGCTCCATGTCTGCACAGTGCCACAGGGATCAATCCTAATGCTGCTCAGTCTTGTCGCCTCTGAAGAACTCTTTCTCTTACAAAAGTGTGATTTTATGGCTATGTCCTGCTGTTGCCCATTCAATCATGTCAGATCAAGCAGAAGCAAGTCTTGGACTGGTGAAAATCACCTTAAATCAGAATATGACATTCTTGTACAATCCCAGAAGCACTGTCCACTCACTAGCCAGACTAAGTGAAGATGCAGTCGGTACTTTACCACTGATTCCATCAATACCATAGGCTCCACAGATAAGAGAACTCCATGCCTCAAAGAGAGGACAGAAGAGTTACAATGATGCCTCAGCAACAGCAGCTGATCCGGGATAACTACAGCCAGGCTGATTCGATCCCTTCCACTTGGGTGCTGCTATGACTAGTGATTGCTAGTAAGACAAAGAGCACTCAAGGTAAAAAAAGAAAAAAAAAAGAAAAGAAAAAGAAAAACAAGCCTGGAAGTCTCAGTCCAGCAAGTTTCCATGTTCTTGGGCTCTGGTAAGGCTGTCTTTACGGTGCAAGTGATGAACCCCCATCCTCTTGGGACTCTTCAGAGGTCGTGTGGAGCCAGTCCGAGGGGGCTTGTCTGTATAATCCTCAAGGGAAGCTAGGACCTTTGAGCCAATGACAGGAAAGTCCTGGGGCAAGACATCTCGTTCCTCAGATGAACTTCCTGCCGAGCCCGCATCTTCAGCAAACTCTTGACACTTAGCAGAGGCTGGGCTGCTCTCAATGGTGACCATAGTGTCACCACTAGCTCCATCATCAAGTGGATCAAGGGCCATCAGTAGGTGTTCACCTTCTTCCTGGCAAAAGTCGCCTCCGTATTGTGTCTTTTTTGCCCGGAGGTCTGCCATGCTGCTGGTGTCCGTATCCAAACTGGACTCTCTACTTGCTGTCCAGCTCTGTGCTGAGGAACCCTCTTCGCCATCAGAGTAAGCACCTCTCAGAGCACCTTCTCCCGATTTTCCATTGTGACTTCTTTGGAGATCCTTTACCGTCTCACTGCTAAAGGACGTACGATTGACAAGGGAGCCTTCTGAAGATGGTGCCATTTTTTCTACAAACATGCGCTGCCAGTTGGCCAGTAGGTCTTCCTCAGAACTACCAGAGCTGGCAAAGGCGCTGGGGGGCTGAGGGGGACTGCTAAAGGGACTTGAATGACTGGAGAGAGTGTCCGTAGCATCCATCTGTGGAGGTGTGCGCTGGTGAGAAGCATGCCCTCCGCCGGAAGATGAGGAGGTCCCGGACCGCCAACCCCCATCAGATACAGCAGGGCTATTGGGCACGGTGCGCAGGCGCTCAGCTGCCTCCTCATCGTTCTGTACAAGACTTAGAGAAATGGCCTGACGAGTAGCATAGGTGCAATTGGGCAGTGGGCTGTTCTTGGGGATCTTGACTTTGTCGTCTGAAGTGAACTCAATTACTTTGCGACCAGGGTACAGTGGGTTTGGTGGTGGAGGAGCTGGGTAAGGATTCAACTTCTCAAAAGAGGGGGCTGCCCCATCTTCTCCTGTCGGACCATCTAGACTCCCCTGGCTTCGACACATGCCATTTACATGCTGCTGATCAGAACCAGCTCCCGCAGGAGGCCTGGCATGAACAGGACCACCATTCTCATGCCCTCCACCATCATCTTGTGGTCCTGTCATGTCCACATGTACGAATACATCCTCAGCCACTGGCCGACCTGCACTGCTGCTTGACTGGGCTGAGTTGAGCACCAGCGGCTCTGGTTTCTCAAGAACACGAGCAATCACCGAAGTGGGCACTACGTCTGCGGGAGTCAGGCTTAGAGTGTCAGGATCCTGGGCTTGAGCTCCCTGAGAGCCCTGAGTCTTGTTAGGCAAGCTGCTCTTCATGTGCTTGTTCACCATGTCCTGTAGCTCATATGGCAACTGCAAAACATTATAGAGATAATAAACACACAGACAAACAAAAGTGACAAGGGATCATTTTGCAGCAGTATTGTTTTCAACCAATATTTAAAAATATATATAATATGCATAAAAAGACTGAAACCTACCGAGGAAAAAAAAAAAAGGGATAATGAGCCTTGAAAATGAGAACTTTATTGTAACCATGAACAGGCATTCAAATGGCCTCATTCTGAATAGATGAACAGGGTCAATTCAGTTTATAGTGATAAGCTTTTTAAGGACCAACCAAAGTCCTTAAAGGATTAGTTCACTTTAAAAAGAAAATTACCCCAAGTTTTACTCACCCTCAAGCCATCCTAGGTGTATATGACTTTCTTCTTTCTGATGAACACAATCGTAGTTAATTAATAAATATCCTGACGCATCTGAACTTTAAAATGACGGTGCATGGAACCAACAAGTATGAAGCTGAAGAAAGTGCATCCATCCATTATAAATTAAGGCCTGAAACAAAGTGATGTGTTCGTGTAAGAAAAAAAAAAAATCCATATTTAACAAGTTATAAAGTAACATATCTAGCTTCTTCCAGGCTGCCTTTCGTATTCAACTTACAAAGAAAGTGTAATGCCTCTCGCAGTTCAAAAAGCTTAGGCTACATCCTGACGCGACGTCAGGCACACTTTTCTCATAAGTTGAATATGGAAGTTGGCCTGGTAGAAGCTTGATATTTTAAATCATTAACCCCCCGGAGCCGTGTGGAGTATGTTTATGATGGATGGATGCACTCTCTTCAGCTTCATACTCATTGGTCCCGTTCACTGCCATTATGAAGCTTGGATGCATCAGGATATTTATTAATAGAACTTTGATTGTGTTCATCTAAAAGAAGAAAGTCATATACACCAAGGATAGCTTGAAGGTGAGTAAATCTTGGAGTAATTTTCATTTTAAAGTGAACTAATCTTTTAAAATACGACTGCATATTTCTTACGTGGAACACAAAAGTAGAAATGTAAGAATGTTTGCACTGTCTTTCCCACACAATAGAAGCAGCGGTGATTAGGAAAAGCTCCAAAAAGAACAATAAAGTACTCTAAAGTAGCCCATACAACTTTCTTCTGTGTTCCAAAGAAGTAAGTTTAAGAGGGGTTTGAAATAAAAAAAGATGAGAATATTCTTTCTTGGGAGAACTATGCCTTTAATCTTGTCTAGTCCAATACTTTTTGGGGGCCATTTATGTTGCTCTGAGATCTACATAGCTTTTACGTAGCACTACATAGCAAGATGAATCCTCTCTTGCAAGTAATCTTAAAAGGTGCAATTTCACTAACATGTACTCAATGAACACTTGGATGGGAATAGATGTTAGACAAGGCCTATGTACCACACTGCACCAATGAAGGTTATCTCAGTCATGATCAAGAACAGCAGAAAATAGCATCTTTTCATTTAACACCATCCAATGTCTGCTCGCCCTGATGCGAGAAAGAAGAATAAAGAGTAAAAAGCTCACCTCAAATTAGATTATTACCGAAGAGGGGGGACAGACAGAGAAAGAGAGAGAGAGACTAAAAGAAAAAAGGCAGGTTATGAGGCCTTTATTTCATTCTGTAGTATGGCACGATTTAACGAAGCCAGGCTAGGTCATTGATTTGTGGAAATAAAGGGAGGGAAAATCAGTGATCACACAGCCTCGTTCAGCTTTATGTTGTAACGATCCTGTGGGGCGGCAAACACCCAAAAAGCCCTCACTTCCTCTGGGTGCGAGGGCACGGGAGAATTGAACCATCCAGACCGCACTTCCAAGCATGACCACTTCATGACCTTCTAGCTTAGAAACCTACACAACACTCCCTGAATCAATAGTCTCAGGGGGCAGATTGCATGTGTATCGCATGACCACAGAAGCATCACATGCAAGTGTGGTAATTCAGATGTTACACAAAGTGCTACAATACTCTGATCAGAAAATTGGCACAAATTCAGGTATGTTTACAGACTGGTCAATAACAGTCTTTGGGCTTCAGTCAGACAGGAGCTTCCTAGCCAGAAAAATCTTCAGTATTGCCTGGACTTTATCCTGTTAGACAAAAGTCTGACTCCGATTACCATGCGTAATTTCGAACTTTAGCTAAAGATAGACAATTGCTACATGAGAGCTTCTATAACCGTCAGTTTGCCAGCACTGGACTGAAGCATAATGGCTCTCAAGTTCTCAAAGTACTTCTAAAGCTGCAAGAGAATACACGAGTGGCCTGTTTGATGCACATGTAGTGCAGATCAGTTTGACATTCATTTGGAGAATTTTACAAATGCTGCTTTACAAGTGGATGCTTTAAAACAGTGGCTTTATGTTAGCAGTGCCAGAATGAAAACAGGTAATGGCTTAGGTTCAACTGAGTTTTAAAATAACCAATGGAATAGACTGTGATCTCTACTTACAGAGTAATGAATTACAGAGTTCATGAGAGAAGGGCAAGAGGATAATATGGACAGTGAATCAAATATTTTCTAAAAATACCATGGCTCCAATTAATTCACTTCATCACTATGGTTCTCATAGAGTGATCACAATTCAGTCATTGCTGTCAATTCAATAAATTAAAAAAGGATCAAGATAGAGTCTTTGTGAATTAATTGCTGCCAAGGAGGAAGATCCTGTGCCGACAATCACTGACTCAGTCAATATGGCAGTTGAATTTAATGCCACCTTAATTCTGCATAACCTACAAGTTTGGACAAATGTAACTGAATGTGTTTGTCATACTCTCCAAAAATCATTTTAAGGTTTCTGTTAGTTGTTAAATAAAACGGTGAAGGAAAAGCCAATAAGTGTCTGTATACATTCTTCAAACATCTTCAATATTGTTTAAGTTGGCTGAGAAAATGATCATTCCAATTTTCTATCCATCTTTAAGCAAAATCCCATAAAAATAAAGTTTAAGTGCCCCTATTATACTATTTTAAAGGTTCCTAATTTTGTTTTGGAGTCTCCTACAACAGGTTTACATGCATCCAATTTAAAAAAAACACTTCAATTTTCTCATTATACACATTGCACATTACCTCATTTCTCAAAGAGTCTGAAAATGGTTCATTCAAAAGATTCAATCTCTCTAAACCCCTCCACAAACCTACTCTGCTCTGATTGGTCAGATGGCCCAGTCTGTTATGATTGGTCCACCACTTACAGGCAGCATGTGTCGAGAAATGTGACGCCTATTAACCTTATCCGAATTTCAGCTCCGGCGCTTCTTCAGTACTTGATAAACAGTGATACGAACAGTAATGTTGCCATCGGTTTTCCTGTATCAATTCCAGCACGAGACAAAGTGGATTTGCTGTCGCAGCGCAGGAAACAGTGTCTTCACGACATGTCGACAACACAAACCAAACTCTTCCAGTCTCGGCTACAACTACAGTGTTTGAGGGCGGGGCAATGTAGACGTTGTTTGCGGGCTGCCAATTAAGACCATAGGCTGGCATTATGCAAATTTGTTACATTGTTATGTAGGTTTGTATTGTAACAGGAAGTGAGACTGGAATTGCTGACGCCTCATTTCGGCAGTTCAGAATTGATTCTTTTAGGAGACAATAACAATATTCGTTGAGCACTTTGATCTTTAAAACTTTGCAGACCTTTTACATTCACAAACAGCTGTATTACACACTGCACGAAAGGTAATGTTCGAAAAAAGCACAATAGGGCATTTTAATGCATTTGAAACAAGACTTGCTTTATTCAGCAAGTGGTTCAAATAACAAATGAACAAAAAGAGTTGTCCTTACGATGGCCTGCACTCATGTTGAATAAACATAGCCACTGTGTCAAGACGGTCTTAAAAACTAGACTATCAGTTGTCAGTCTAGTCAGTTATAATTTTTGATTCAAAAAAGGTACTGAAAAAAGGTATGACCAGTCTTAAAGGAAAAAAATTTGGTAACTATTAGATGACTAGTCCAAGCAGTTTATGCAACCAGGCACAGACTTAATACGGTTCGCAATACAGATCAACAAGAACAGACAGAGTGATAGATGGGTTTAATGTAGAGAGCAGGCCACAGGTGATAATGTCGTGATGTGTTCAATACCCATATGCCCATGAGGTCAAGCTGTCTTATCATACCTCACTGTTCTTGTACACACAGAGCTGTCCATCAGCCTGAAATCTGCCCTATTTTCCCCCACGGACAGACACAAAGGCCAAACAGACGGATGTGTCTGGAGTTTGGCACCTTGTCAATACTGTGCCTTTCCTCTGCCAGCGAGACCATCCGTATCCAAAGACCAGCCGTGTTTCGCAGCACGACTGCCCTAACAGACACTCTTCATGCTAAACGCTGCCATAAAGCACATCCTGCAGACATGGCTTTTTTTTTTTTTTTTAAATCCTCTCCCTCTCTCTATTCTCTTGGTCTCTTTCTCATCATCTCTCTCTCTGACTATTCCTCTCTGATCCCAGTCCGTAAAATCAGAGGTCCATGTCCATAACAAAAAAAGTCACAGGGCAATCGTGCACACTCTCTCTCTCCATCGTCCACGAGTGTCACTGCGGAGTGCAAAACACATTCAGACTCCAACAAGTCCTCTGCTGCAGGGGTAGAAGCAGCCAAAAATTAAAATTATGTCATCATTTCCTTCTCATGTCATTCCAAATAATTTTATTTCCTTCCGAAAACACAAAGGATGATGTTTAGCAGAATGTCTGAGCTGCTCTTTAACATACAATGAAAGTGGATGGTGTATTACACTGCAAAGCTTCAAAAAGGACAACAAATAAAGCATAGTATGTATGTATGACTATATTCCCAGAGTTCTGAAGCCATATTATAGCTTTGAAATCGTGGATCGATCCATATATTGCAAAAAAGTTTTTACGCTTGCATGAGGTGGTTTTTCAGTCAATTGGAAAAAGGAATATTTCACAAAACTGTAATAGAAACAGTTTTTTCACATTTACAGTTCACCTGGTGTACGTAAAAATCGGTCATTCTTTAAAGACGTTTGGACAGAAGACGAGACAGTTTTTTATTCAACTCATAAAAGACAAAAGAATTACTGGAATACTGGATTCTAAACAACAAAGAAATGGCAGAATTTATCAAGACCTTGAAGCAGATAGGAGGGAGGAACATCCAGAAACACCTCATACGTGGCCGCTCCCAAGTACAAGGGGCTTTCGTTGCCATTAATGCTTGGATAACATATACGCCTCCTTCGACTCAAAATAATATCTAGTGCAGAGGCTGTGATATACTTAAACCTACTAACATCCGTTGCCATGAGTTTTGGAATTACTTGGAAAAAATTGTTTTAGTCGCATAACATCAGTTAATGGAAATGCCGTCATTTCACAATAGTTTTTATCGACATTTTGAAAATATCACAAAAACTTTTGCACAAATCTGTAATGGAAACCCGGTTAGTGACAGTATTTTGTTATAATCTTACTCAGAAATCATATTTTCATTTCAGGAGCTAATTTTTGATACTTAGCAGTGTATTATTGTCCATGTACACACACACACACACACTGACTTATATTTTAGTCTGCTTCGCAAACAAGGCTCTCGTATGGCAACACCGTTTACAACATTCACAAGGATTTGAAAGACATGAGATGAGTAGAATGACAGAATTTGAATTTTTGGTCAACAATTCCTAAAAGGGATAGTTAACCCAAAAATACAAATTCTGTCATCTTGTTCTCACCCTCATGTCGTTCCAAACCCGTAAGACTTTCAGTTATCTTCGGAACACAAATGAAGATGTTTTTAATTAAATCTGAGCAATTTCCATTGACAGCCTATGCAACAACCGCTTAGATGTTTCAAATAGGTCATAAAGAGATCAGAAAACTAATCCATATGAATTGAGCTGTTAACTCCAAATTTTCTGAAGAGACTCGATTGCTTTGTATGATGAACAGATTTAATTTAGGCTTTCATTCACATATAAACATTCATCAATCCACACATCATTTATGATAAACAGAAGCTCAAGCATGTTCACTTGATGTGCGAGAACCAGTGAGGTTCATTCTCGTTACGCAACCCGTTTGAGCTTCTGCAAGGACCAATGAGGTTTGTATTTGTGCTTCAAGCAACTACGTTGAGCTTTTGTTTGTTCGCTGATCAATGTTTATATGTGAATAAAAGCCAAAAATCAATCTGTTCATCATATAAAGCAATTGTGTTTATTCTGTAAATTTGGAGTAAACCACTCAATTCATATGGATTAGTTTTATGAACTAGCTGTCAATGGAAGAACAGAAAACTCTCAGATTTCATTAAAAAGATCTTCATTTGTGTTCTGAAGATGAACGAAAGTCTTACAGGTTTGGAACAACATGAAGGTGAGTAAATGATGACAATTTTCATTTCTGGGTGAACTAAATCTTCAACATGTGGAAGGAGGTGTGCCTTAAATCTAGGTACCTATGAGGAACAGATCCTATTACTTACATCAGCAAACTTGTGGTTCCTGAAATGCGATTTATTGCACTTCAACAGCTGCACAGCCAAGTTGCAATCTTGCCGATAACGTTCCTGCATGAGGAGAGAAAATGGATACAAGATTACAATACAAGTATCAGGGAAACAGATATGAGACACATCAAATAAAGAAAAGAGTCATCAATGTCAACTTTTTGGAATGACGCTTTTCTTAAATTGAATACAAATTCTCAGTTATGAAATAAGATAGAAACAGTTTCAGTCAAAAGTTTGGAAACACCTGGCTGATCATTATGAATCTGTTTAGCTAAAGGCTTATGGTGCATTCACATAGGGCATCACCGTTAATGCTTCTCATTTACTTTGAATGGGTGGCATCATGTGTTGCCGAACTGAATTGCGGGTTCTGTCGAGTCGCGTCACTAGGATGGCTTGTGGCAGAAGTTGAAAAATTTCCAATTATTGGAAATTGCCAATGCAGGCGTCAGCCAATTAGATTGCTTCATGCAAATATCCAAGCGCAGATGCTAGCCAACTGCAACACTGGAAAGTAATGTGATGACGGTCACTATGACGGTCGTGTCAGCACCAAGTGTCAATGTGAATGCAGTGTTATAGTTTGAAATTAGTTTTGTAAATGAATATAAATGGGACTGATGAAGGAAAAGCAGCCAACAAGTGTGCCTAGGCAAAGAAAAAAGCTCAAATATAAGAGTTTTCATACTCTAACAGTGAATATTTTAAAGCATAAAAATATTTTAGAGCATAACCAGTAAAATACATATTCTTGTATATAGTGCCCTCCATAAGTATTGGGACAGTAAAGACAAAATTGCTCTGTTAGCTGTGGTGTCAAGACATCTATAAATATTATTAAAAGATTAATATGAGGCAGAAGTACAGAATGTCACAAGTTATTATTGGCCGTTGACTGTGGGAACACAGGTTCTTCAAAGGAAACAAAAAGTGAATTGAAAGTTTGCTGAGCCCCCTGCTTGAGAACCAATGCTCTAACATGTAGAAAAATAAATAAAGCAAACAAATAAATAATAAGAAGAATGTGTAGTTCTGTCCAAACCTTTCTCTGACAATTTGCAAGTAAAACAAGGAAAACGGCACCCAGGATTGCAGTCTTTAGGATTTATAACTAAAAAAGCCTATAAAGGGAAGAACAAATTCTCCCGACATCAACCTCCGAGGAATGAGCTATGATTGATGTGTGCTCTATCTGTCTAAGGAGATGAAGCGCTCCGTTTAAACACCGTGAACAGACGGCTATCAGTTTCTCCGGTACTATAATTAGTTCCCTGTGGCACCGTTTCATACATGCGGTGTAATAAAGGCACATTTCAGAACTACCTGCTTTGCTATTCCTCATGGAGTTCCTATCTTAAAAACCCACTGTCAGAATATTGTCTGATAATTTGCAGTCTGGTGTCAATTACTTGACTGCAAACAGTATTTATATAATGTGAATCAAATCTCTCATTATAAATACAGGGCTTTCCCATGCAACCAGTGCCACAGGCTGTACTTGATGTAAAAATGCTGGTCTAGTGCGTAGTGGATGAGTGGAGTTGTTTATGTGCAGGTGATTCGTGTTCCCCAGTAAAGCTCCAAAAGCCAGACATCATTTCTGGAAGATGACTTCTGTGAAAACTCAGCATAGATCCTCCTCATGCAACTTTCAATTTGCAGCTCCAGTAGTTATCAATCCCAGCTCTGACAACTCTAGTCCAAACACACAAAGCTCTGATACCGCACGTACATTCAGTTCCTCCAGCTTGTCGATAGTGTTTTTGGCGTCCACCAGTTTATTTGTGAGCTCCACTATCTCCTGATCCATGGTTTTCTTGTCTCTTTCCACTTTACGGAGCTATAAGGAAAAAAAAGGACATTCATGTAAAATTAAATGTAAAAGGTCTCATATGAGGTTACACCTCTCTCTTATAAAACAATGGTAGCCATTTTAGCCTTTTGACAACATACAACAAAACAACTTTTCCTTCAGTCCTAATTTCATTGCTGACATGACACAGACTGCAAAGAAAAAGTCATCCAAAGAGCCTTGGAATGTGGCTGAGGTGCATCCCATGAGAAAACAAAGAAGATAAGGAGTCATAATCACTTTGCTGAATCTCATGGCAAATAAGCATCACAGTCTCTCGACGTGTCTCTTCTGTGCCTCCAATATTTCTGTCCTATCTTTGATAAACCAACTTTACTTATACTTTTGGCTTCCAAACTCATATGCTAGTTTAGTTGTTCATCTTTTTGTACAATGATAGTTCAGAGTGACCAGAAAAGTCAGTTCAGAAAAGTCCACATGCTGTAGACTACCATTCATCATTTTGGGTTAATGTTTTTTTGTCTTTTATGCTATATTGTGTATATCAGTGTTTCTCAACTGGTGGGTTTGAGGAGTGTGCAGTCAAAGCAAACAACAAATGTAATTCTGATTTTCTGATGCGAGACTTATTTTGAAAGACGAGCAAGAAAACTGAGGTATAGAGCGCCTGAGAAATTCCTAAAGAAAAAAAAGGTTGCAGCTTAAAGGGATAGTTCACATAGTATATGACTATCTTCTATCAGACGAACACAATCAGAGTTATTTTGAAAAATATCCTGGCTCTTCCAAGGTTTATAATGGTAGTGAATGGGGGGCGTGTTTTGGAGCCCAAAATAAATGCATCCAACCATTATAAATATAATCCATACGGCTCCAGTGGGTTAATAAAGACCTTCTGAAGCGAAGCGATGGGTTTTTGTAAGAAAGATATTCATATTTAAAACTTCATAATTTAAAATAACTAGCTTCCCCCAGATGACCATACGCATACTGCGCAAGTCGACTTGCGCCACAAGAGTAACCCTCTGGCGCAGGATGTAGGAGTAGCGCCCCCCATTCACCACCATTATAAATCTTTGGAGAGCCAGGATATTTTTAATATAACTCTGATTGTGTTTGTCTGAAAGAAGATAGTCATATACACCTAGGATAGCTTGAGGGTGAGTAAATCATGGGATAATTTTGTATTTTTGGGTGAACTATCCCTTTAATGACCATGGGAAATTGTGGGTTATTCAGTGATAATCTTCATTGTTGCCATTGGACTGGACTGGAGGACTGTAGCAGTTTCTAAGAGCTTTTTTTTCATACAACGACATTCCTTCTGTTGACATGGAACTTCGTGTACACATCATATGGAATATTTTGATGCTCACTATGAGCTGTTGTTGAAGACTCTTTTTTGCATTTTATGGAAAGAATAACATCATAGAGCTTTCAGGAAAGAGAAAGTACTTTCAACATGCATCAGACAGCCAGTGAAGGGGCTTTGACTGAGACTAAAGAAGAACGCCTTGCCAGCTACATTTATACACCTAACATGTCTTCTGTCTGACTTCCTGTCTGAGTTCAGTGTTTTTCTAATTGAGGGATGCGAGTGCTGTCTGAGGGCACTACACTCCTGCTGTGATGGCAAAGTCCGAAATGTCTTTGTACTAAAATGACTGAACAAAAGCTCTTCAAAGAACTTTAAAGAAGACGTACTTAGCAGAAGCTTTGCTTCTTAAGACACACTTCAGTCCTGTCGGCTCTTGGTTTAAGTGGAGACAGAGAGATACAAAGAGAGGCACTGAGAAAAAGTAGAGAGAAACTGTGACCCTTAATCGCGAGCTTGACTTGTTCATAACAAAGCAATTATCTTTATAGTCACCATTTGACTGAAGCGGACAATGTGGACCAATAAAAGAGAGTTAAGGATGGGAAGACTTTCAGCATGATGCAGAGTCCATGTATAACTAAGGCAATGCAACAGCCAATATAATGCACATCTGACAGACTAACAGGAAACAGGGATAGAAAGGATGGAGAGAAAGTGTTATCAGTTTAACAGCTGCAGTCACACCATCCAAAGTTGTAATCAAGTGGTCAAAATGCCAACAGAGAGCGTCAGTGCTACTCTTAAAGGCTTCTTAATTGACTAACAAAACATCCTTTAATATAATATGCCTGTTTGTTACAACATCTACAAAGACATGGGTTACTTCCAATTTATTTTGAATCATAACGTTTCTTTGACAAACATGGCTGCAAATTTCTCATTTGTAGCTACTAAGAGAATATTGTATTATATATAGGAATATTGATAATTAACAATACGGAAATTTTTCAGCTGACAGCCCATATATGGGGGCAAAATAAACAGCAAGTCTCCAGAAGTAAAAATCCCATTCATTTTCTCTACAGAGAAATCATTTTTTTTTGCTGTAAATGTGTCATGACAGTCCTAATATGAACCATTTAAAAATAATGTTTAATTACAAAATTCCTGGTGAAGTACCTATCCTGAAGATTATTAAACTTAAGATTAAAAAAAAAATAAATAAATAAAAAAAACTTTCATAGGGCATTATTGTTGTACATTTTTAAATATATTAATAAATTAAGGTTTTATGAATTGAATATATGATTAAAATGCAATTATTATTATTAATTAAATTATTCAGAATCCAGAAAAATGTAATCTGAAAACAGAATTTGAAAAAAAATTATAATTGTTAAAATGATTGTATTGTAAGTTTCATGATTTTAATTATGCCTTTTGATTACTAAAATTAAAATAAAAAAATCCAGAAAAAAATAAATAAATAAAATAAAACAGAATATGGGAAAAAATAAAACAGACTAAATAGAGCCCATATATGTGATGAGTGGATCATTCATATACGTGAATACAATTCTGTCTTTTTTCTGCCTATATATATATATATATATATATATATATATATATATATATATATATATATATATATATATATATATATATATATATATATATTTTCCCCCGACCCCCCTCAAAAAGCTATGATTCATTGATTCATTTAGGAGCCGGATGGTTTGGTCAAGGCTTACAACTCATTACTGAACTGTTTCTTTAAATGCCTATGGAGAAAATTAATAGGAATAATACTTCCTGTATCAAGAAAGCTGAAAAGTGTGCGGTCACTGTTATGGAACGCTTCGCTAATGGCCTTATGGAAGAAATTTAATTGATCACAAATAGCCTTTCCATCTTACAGGTGTAAAATATCATTTATAATTCATATTTTTGCCTATTTTGCAGCTTTTCTTATAGTGTTCTCAAAGTTGTGCTGTGCATTTTAACCACTGTGTTAAACAATTGGACTGCTGCATCTATCCCAGAATCCCCCTGCTCACATGCACAGACACGGACATGGCCACAGCTATATCCAGCCATCTACTGCAGGAAGAAAGGAGAGGAGACAGGAAAGAGATGCAATGAGTCATGGGAATGGTATCCACGGTGATACTTATTATAAGAGCGGAGACAGAGAGAAGGAAATGGATAAATAGAAAGAATTAGAACGCAACTGCATAGACCCATGTTTGACTGATGGCAGCCTGATGATGATGATGATGATGGTGGTGAAATACCCAAGTCACAAGGCAGCATGAGAGGAGAGGAAAGAGGGAAGAAAGAAAGGAAGAGAAAGATTTAATATTGTTTTTAATTTTTCCAAATATAAGATGGAGTGCAAATGAGAGAAAGACAAGTACAGACAAGAAAGAATGGAAAAACAGAGAAACTAGCAATGTTAAAGTGCACACTTCTAAATCACCACTTTGTCATCAGTTATAAATTATTATACTGTGAAGAATTGTTTTTGATAATTGAAATAAAGCTCAAATAAAATAAAAATATAAATATTGGAGGAAAACTTATACATAAAAATGAGAAATGTTGCCTTGCCATCTAAATAAAATAAAATAAAACAAAAAAATAAATCAAAGCTAAATAGAAACATTAAAAAACAGTAACACTATACATTAAGGTTTTGTTTGTTAACATTAGTTAACTAACACAAACTAAATTCGAAAACTACTTCTAAAGGATTTAATAATCTCAGTCAGTTTCAGTGTTATTTAAGCATTAAGGTATAAGAGACGGTGCTGCTATATTGTGAATATTGGGCAACCACTTCAGCTGAGACTAACAGCAGACCTTTTATCTCGCAATTCAGACTTTTCGTCAAATTAAATGAAAAATTCGCAATTCAAAGTTATAAAGTCAGAATTGCAAGATATAAACTCGCAATTGCAAGTCATAAAGTCAGAATTGCAAGATATAAACTTGAAATCGCAAGTCGTAAAGTCAGAATTGCGAGATATAATCTCGAAATTCCGAGTCGTAAAGTCAGAATTGCGAGATATAAATTTGGAATTGCGAGTCCTAAAGTCAGAATGGCGAGATATAAACTCGAAATTGCAAGTCGTAAAGTCAGAACTGCGAGATATAAACTCGAAATTGCAAGTTAAAAAGTCAGAATTGCAAGTTGTAAAGTCAGAATTGCGAGTTATAAAGTCAGAATGTCGAGATATTAACTCGCAATTGCAAGTTAAAAAGTCAGAATTGTAACTCGTAAAGTCAGAATTGCGAGATATAAACTCGAAATTGCAAGTCTTAAAGTCAGAATTGCGAGACATAAACTCAAAATTGCAAGCTGTAAAGTCAGAATTGTGAGATATAAACTCGAAATTCTGAGTCGTAAAGTCAGAATTGCGAGATATAAACTCGAAATTCCGAGTCGTAAAGTCAGAATTGCGAGATATAAACTCGGAATTCCGAGTCGTAAAGTCAGAATTGCGAGATATAAACTCGGAATTGCGAGTCGTAAAGTCAGAATGGCGAGATATAAACTCGCAATTGCAAGTCGTAAAGTCAGAATTGCGAGATATAAACTTGAAATTGCAAGCTGTAAAGTCAGAATTGTGAGATATAAACTCGAAATTCTGAGTCGTAAAGTCAGAATTGCGAGATATAAACTCAAAATTGCGAGTCGTAAAGTCAGAATTGTGAGATATAAACTCGAAATTCTGAGTCGTAAAGTCAGAATTGCGAGATATAAACTCGAAATTGCAAGTCTTAAAGTCAGAATTGCGAGACATAAACTCAAAATTGCAAGCTGTAAAGTCAGAATTGTGAGATATAAACTCGAAATTCTGAGTCGTAAAGTCAGAATTGCGAGATATAAACTCGAAATTCCGAGTCGTAAAGTCAGAATTGCGAGATATAAACTCGGAATTCCGAGTCGTAAAGTCAGAATTGCGAGATATAAACTCGGAATTGCGAGTCGTAAAGTCAGAATGGCGAGATATAAACTCGCAATTGCAAGTCGTAAAGTCAGAATGGCGAGATATAAACTCGAAATTGCAAGTCGTAAAGTCAGAATTGCGAGATATTAACTCGAAATTGCAAGTTAAAAAGTCAGAATTCCAAGTTGTAAAGTCAGAATGGCGAGATATAAACTTGAAATCGCAAGTTGTAAAGTCAGAATTGCGAGATATAAACTCGAAATTCCGAGTCGTAAAGTCAGAATTGCGAGATATAAACTCGAAATTGCAAGTTAAAAAGTCAGAATTGCGAGATATAAACTCGAAATTGCAAGTTGTAAAGTCAGAATTGTGAGATATAAAGTCAGAATGGCGAGATATAAACTTGAAATTGCAAGTTGTAAAGTCAGAATTGTGAGATATAAAGTCAGAATGGCGAGATATAAACTCGAAATTGCAAGTTGTAAAGTCAGAATTGTGAGATATAAAGTCAGAATGGCGAGATATAAACTTGAAATTGCTAGTTATAAAGTCAGAATTGGACTTAACTCGCAAATGCAAGAACAAAAGTCAAGTTTATATCCCACAATTGTGACTTTATATCTTGCAATTGCGAGAAAAAAGTCAGAATTGTTAGGTGAAAAGTCGCAGTTATCTTTTAAATTGTTCAATTCCATGGTGGACACACTAGCTTCCATAAGAGACAGTATTCACAATATAGCAAAACCAAAATGTGCACTTCAATGCAAACAAAAGATTGAAAAAACAAAAAAAACAAAAAAAAAAAACAAGAAAAGATCTATTTTATAATGCTCTTTCAGAAATTATTGAAAAAAAAAAAAAAACATTATTGTATCTATAGAGATGAATTTGCTAAAACAGCATTCTGAATGAGCTCGTGTCCTGAGAGCACCTGTGGTAAGAAATGATGGGCCCTTCACGAGGTGGAACAGGTCGGCGGGGATAATCCCTCTGAGCGCTACGAGATTACCGAGCAGAATGCCACCTGTTTCACCTGTGATTGGCAAAGCTGTATGCAGAGGTCATGGATATGAGATCTCACCATGCAGAACTAAGGTAGCACTGGGATTTAACTGAAAATGAACATAAATCATCATGAGCTAATGCTGTCCTTATACATGCATGGAGACATCAGACGTGATTAAGAGCGAGCGTCTCATTCTCAAGTTTTCCAGTCATGCTAAATTACTCTAGAGATAATTTTGCAGACCACCTAGGAGTGATAAAAGATTCCTAAAATAACTTATTATAGATGCATGTTTGATTAAAATTTCATTTGAGGGAAACTGAAAAAGGGCAGAGTCGGGGGGAAATTTAGATTCATATTGGCTTTAATAAAACATGAAATCCTTTAACAATTTATTCCAACAACCAACAGCAGCTTCCAAAGATATTTTAATGAATGCATCACGCTGAACACATGACGCACTGTTTCTGTGATGCACAATCACATTTAAATAATCTTTATATCGCATTCATCCTATAATTGAATCACATTGTCGGACGACGACTGCAGTCTATGACAGTTATTATGATGTATTAGAAGATCCAGTGGGAATTGTTTTATACTCTATGAAGGGAAAGAGGCTTAGGGACAAATTTATACATTTATTCAATCTTTAGCTTTTGATGTTATTCATTTTCCCCTCTCGATTGTTCTCAGAAAATTACTTTGTCTTTGTCTGTGTTTGGTAGTAGGGCTCTAAAGCACAGAACATTTTCACCCAAACAAAGCTTTCAGAGAAAAAAGCATGCAAAACCAAGATGCCTGACTGATCCATCAGCATGACCATAAACCGTAACCATTACGACCACAACCAGAGTGGTCATTCGGGTCATTCAGCATTTGTTCTTTTATTGAAAGGAAAAAACATCAATGGCAAATCAATCTTTTAAAAAGGAAGTGGGATCTGCTTTGATTTTATTCGACTGAATTTTTGAACAGAACTGGGGTGGCAAATGAATGCCAATGCTAAAACAAAATGACAAGTATTGATTTTTTTCTGCAGAAATGTTTTACAACATGTTATGAAGAATAAATAAGTGATACATTTAACAGGAATGCTTGAAAATCTTTGATCTACTTAAAGGAATAGTCCACTAGTCATTATTTACTCAACCCTCATGTCGTTCCAAACCTGCATGACTTTTTGTGTGTGTGTGCAACATTAAAGGTGAGAAAATCCTGGTCATGCTTTTCAAATATAAGTGCTCTATATGACTATTATATTCCAAGTCTTTTGAAGCCATACAACAGCTTTTGTGTCCTTTTTGAAGCTCAAAAGCTTTTATTCAATTTAAATGCATAAGCTATGTACATTATTCAAAATTAGTGCTTGACCGGTTAATGGTATATAATCAAGGCCGATTATATCAGCCAGTATTTGGCATATTTGGTCAGAGTCGGTACTTTTATTTTGACAGTGCTGACTCACAGGAGCTCCAATTCTCCATCTTCATTGGTTGATTGTTTTTAAACAGTTCTGTGTAATACATTATTATGTTATACACACATAAAAGTATTATACACTTAAAATAAAGAATTTTTATTGGCATTTGTTGTTCCATCATGAACCTTTTACATCCATAGAACCTTTTCATTGCACAAATGGTTCAGTATAGTGGAAAAAGGTTCTGTAGATTTTGAAAATGTTCTTCACACTATGAAAAATGGTTCACTAAAAGGTTCTTCTGGGAACCAAAAATGATTCTTCTATGGCATCACTGCTAAAAACCCATTTTGGAGCTTTTATTTTTAAGAGTGTAGCATTTTATAGACCATTTATTGTCTTTAAAATAAATAATGTGATGTGATGTATACATCGGTTTTATATCGGCCACCGAGCAAGATATCAATATCAGCCATTGAAAAAAACATTTAGGTTGACCACTATTCAAAATTTCTTTTACCAAATCAGGTTTGGAATGACAAAAGGGTGAGTAAATGATGATTTCTCAATTTTCTATTCACTTTTGGGTGAACTAATCCTTTAAGAAAAAAAGCACCATTGGCAAAATGATGCACAAAATTTCTGCGTTAAAGGTGCAGTATGTAAGAATTCTGTCCGCTAGAGGTCGCTAGAAGCCTATTCAAAACAAAGGCGTAGTTTGATGACGCCAAGTTTGAGCATGGAATCTTGGGACATGTGGTCTCCACCTCAATGGACGGTGCAAAAGAATAGGGATTAGATTATTAACGTTACTGTAGTATGAAGCAGAGCAGGAGCGAGTGTTGTGGAGCTGAACGAGGAGCTGGAGCGATTGATCAACACACGCCTCACGAGCAGCGGGACTTTTATTATTACACAGTCGCCGGCGCCGCTTCCGTTTTTCCGGTCATGAGTATGAGGAAACACAGCTCTGTTTATCATATTAGATACATTTAAGCATGTTGAAAATAATGTTATAACATTACTCTGTGTGTTCACTCGGCGGCTGCTGTGAGACACTGTTGCACACTGCAGTAAGATAGATCGATTTTAGTATATCATATTAAATGCTGGATGGCTTGTGTTGATAAATGTCATGCAATTAATTTTAAAACGTATTGTATGATGGAGAAAATGCTGTATTACTGTTACTAAAAATAAAGCTGCATCTGATTATGCTATGTTAGTTACTTCACAAAACAGTGTTTTTCTCTGAGGCATGGTAAAGCATGTTACTCGCGGAAAATCAAGAAAATTAGATTTAAACAATAAGACTAAACGTGTTGAGCTATATAACAATGATTAGTTTTCTGTCTATAAATATATCAAAACAGTTGTTCCCTTGTCTATTAAAACATGTAATATATTAAAGCATCTTTGGTGTTTCCATGGTTTCTACAAAATAAAACCGGAAAGGGTAACGCGGGTATGATGCAATTGACAGGCGACTCCTCACACGTCTCAGAGCCTTGTTTAAAATTGCGATTTTCTCACGATTTACAAATAGTTGGAAACATTTGGGATATTGTAAGTAATAATAATAATAATAATAATCCTTACATTTATATAGCGCTTTTCTGGGCACTCAAAGCGCTTTACATATTGAAGGGGGAATCTCCTCAACCACCACCAATGTGCAGCATCCACCTGGATGATGCGACGGCAGCCATATTGCGCCAGTACGCCCACCACACACCAGCTTATTGGTAGAGAGGAGACAGAGTGAGGAAGCCAATCAGTGTATAGGGATGATTAGGAGGCCATGATGGACAGAGGCCAATGGGCAAGTTTGGCCAAGATGTCGGGGTTACACCCCTACTCTTTTTCGAAGGACATCCTGGGATTTTTAATGACCACAGAGAGTCAGGACCTCGGTTTAACGTCTCATCCGAAGGACGGTGCTTTTTATCAGTATAGTGTCCCCATCACTATACTGGGGTGTTAGGACCCACACAGACCACAGGGTGAGCACCCCCTGCTGGCCTCACTAACACCTCTTCCAGCAGCAACCTAGTTTTCCCAGGAGGTCTCCCATCCAGGTACTAACCAGGCTCAGCCCTGCTTAGCTTCAGTGGGCAACCAGTCTTGGGCTACAGGGTGATATGGCTGCTGGCGATAAGTACTCAAGTGAACAAAATATATAACACTGGCCTAGTGGTTTTTGGATATTTTACCGCAAAAATATTACATATTGCACCTTTAATTGGCTTTTAAAAAAAATCAGGTTGTAGTAACAATGAAATTGTCTTGATAACTTTGGAAATTAGGTTTTTCTAGTTTCTAGTTCCCAACATGCTTTGCATAGGACTGGATAAGGAGAATAAATGTCTAAATTAAGTGTTAATGTATTTGTTTTTAGTGAAGGGAAAGACCTGTTAGTGTTTAACGCTGTTATGTTTGAGTTTCTGAATGTTGAAGTTTTAGTGGTTATCATTGTGCTGAAAAGTAGATAGATGAAGGTTAACACTACACTGACTCTATAAGCAATGACTGCGCTAATGCCAATGACAAGTAATATTTTATATGTTCATTAAATATACATGTTAAATAAGTTATGTTAGCGTGCAATGATAGCTGCTGATTTGAACTGAACTAGATAATATTAATTGGCTACAGGGCAACAACTCTGTTAGTTGGAGCGACTTAATTTTTTGAGTAATTAACTTAAAATTGTATGTTTATGCTACAAATTATTAAGTTTCTCTAACTCAATGTAGCTTGTTGGTTGAATGTAAATTCACTCAAAGTTGTCGCAATGGATGCAAAGAGTTATTTTTTTATTTTATTTATTCCATAAAAAAATAAGAATTGTCAATTTTGATTTCATGGCAACTTTAACTGCACTGCAGTGAGATGACAGCAGTGGGAAGAAACAAGGCCAGTGACTATGATCATCCATGGCATGATTATTTGCATATCTCAGCTCCTCTATGAAGGCACGGTCCAAAATGAACATTCAGAAAGAGCCAAAAGTAAATCAGATTTGGCTTTGCACTTGGCGAGTAAACAAAACTCACAGAGGGCTTGAAGTAGGACTGCAACAATTCAAATCACAATGCAAGAATGATGGTGTTTTTATCTCAAGAGCGAATCAAAGCAAGACAATCACTGTTGCTAGTCTTTCAACAACATTTTTTCCCAGTGGAAAATGAACTTCCAGCATGCATGAGTGGCTTGAGGAATACTGTTACTTGTTTGTTAGTCCCTAGAGAATGAAGCAAAGCAAAAGGTTCCTCAATTACAGTTCATAATACTTGTGACAAACTGACTGAGCGTGGCGTCATTAGAGCACTCAAAACAATTAAATGGCAATTAAAGACATCAGTGTTTAAGATAAAGGGCTTTAGAAAGGGAAAGTGAAGTCAAGTGTAAAGGTTACCAGGGCGTGAAGTTTCTCCTCCAGGTCTTGATTAGCTCTCTGAGACGCCGTGTAGCTGTTCTGCAGTCTGCAGGGGGCAAACAAAACAATTGCATGTCACTGTCAGGGTATAAAGCTATATCCTGATGTAATACGATATATCCTGGTGTGGGACTGAGATGGACATATAGGTATTGACATCAAAGGACACAGGAAACAGTACGAGATTTCTCTGCAGTTACTGCATCCCTTCACATCACATACGAGATAACGTTACATCTCTCTGAAGGCTAGTCAAGCTGAAGGCGGAAGTATGCCAGCCGTAGAGAATATTCACAAGTTATTGCAATAATAAGACCTCATATTTCAAACACAGTTGTAAGAGATTGTGTCTGATGTTGAAGTAATCAAATTCTCAAGTGGTCACAACGCCAACGCAATTCACAGAATAAGCCAGAAGAGGAAAGGGAGAGGCACTTAAAGACATTTTCATCACAAAAAGCCATTAAGCTTGACTCTGTGCAAGTGTTTTGAACAGCAAAAAAGGGCAGGTTTTGTGTTGCATGAAAAATATTGCAAATAAAAAGACAAGGCATTATTTTATTTTTTCATTTTAGTACTTCAACCCATAACAGTAGTATATCAGTTATTGAACAAACGCAAATATGTCGTTTGTTTTACCTCACAAACTTATGAATGTGCATACACACAAATGTCACATATATAATTGTTGTAAGTAAGTAAAATAAATACATTTTAACCCTATGTATTAAACTGTGCTGCTTTCCTGTTTGTGTTACAGACATGAATGATACCTCACGTTCAACAAAGTTGGACATTTTTCCTTATAGCTGCCATTAGTGCTGTCACGGTACCAATATGTTTTGAAGCTGTATGCTGGTCAAATGCTGGTCCTAAACTGGTCCTGCTGGTCCATGCTAGTCCTAAGCTGGTCCTGGACCAGCACAAACCAGCTCAAACTACAATACCAGCTTTAAAACCTACTTTATCAGCATATGCTTATTTTTTCAACAGGGGTAACAAACGTGCGTGTTTATTTTAGCTATTCCGTCAGTGAAACAACACTACAGCCTGAAAACTATGAAATAAATATCGGTAAATAAATGGTAACCTAAATAATACGAAAGTTCAATATTATTTCAAAAAGCATTCGTTTTTTATTTCCACACAAAGACGCGTCATAGCCAAAGTCCCGTTATTGATATAGAGTGCTTTGCGCTTTGAGAGGGATGCGGGACACGAGCAGGAAAGAGACCATTTCTCTTTAATAATATCTTCGTTATCTCCTGATGTTACAAACAACTGACACTTGTTGTAAAAGGTCTGAAGAGTGAGTTTTATCCTCCGCAGGGTCAAGACATTCAGGCAATGTTTGATTTAGCGCTGCCAGAGAAAGCGAAAGTACAAATCACTGGTGTGTGAAACGCGCTATACAAATAAACTTGACGCGCCTTAGAAAGTCTAATAACAAGCACAAACTGTGTTAAATAGAAATTGACGTGCAAGCAAAAAGGTTTCTGTCCTGTGGTGTTTTTTCTAGAATGCGAATAGCCTAATAGGCCTAAATGCGAACGAAAGAAACGTTTATAATCCCCTGCGTGAGTGAAGATTTGGGAAAAGAAACAGACGTTCAGTGGAATAACTAATGGAATATTGTTAAATTCTCTGATAATCAGGTGACCAGATCGCGATTCGGAAAACGATCGCGATACGGACCTCTCTCATTCGGCATTAACCAAAATGTTTCCATGGCTGCGAAGTCACATTTAATTGCTAATCTATTATTTCTTCTGTAAACAAAGCTTTGTGCTTCACTCGTGTCATATTCACGTAAATACTGCCACAGCCCTATCAGTGGGTACCGAATATACCCGGATTCTCGGTACTACAGAAATGCTGGTATAGTCACATTTTCAAAATTTCAGTACCGACTTGGTACTGAAGTACCGGTACTTTTGACAACACTAGCTGCCATTAAATGAAAATTCACCCTCTAAATTATGTAAATGCATGTTATAGATCTTATTGTGAACAATTCATCCATGTTTTTTTCTTTGGACCTTGAAATGCTTAATGAAAATGTCACAACTCGACCTTCCAGAGAAGCGACTGAGCTCTCTCTGGCGATATATGCCACTTAAACCCTGCCCCTTTATTACAGTTGACTAAATTGTTTCTTTGTCCATTTCATTGTGAAACAATGTGCCCAAATTTGCCCAAAAGTGTCCATCGGATGTGAATTTCAAAATTCTTAGTAAAAGCAATACATTATCAGAGCATTTTTTTTGCTTACTGTTTTTTAGGGTTGTCAAAAATACAGAAATGTAAAGAAAAAACATCACTTCTCCATTACATTTTGAGTGGATTCTTAAACAACTCTGATTGGCCTTTGTGTTCATGTGCTCAACAGATAGGTCTGTGATGGGCTTCAATGATCACGCTTCAAAAACATGTTTTAAAAATAGCTTTATCTGTTGAGCACGTGATCAGCGGGTCCGTCCATCAGCAGATATATTAGGGATCCGCTGAAAGATGCCTGCTTTCAAACGCTCCCGTGTGTATCTGTAAGCGCTGGGTGAAGAGCGTCAAAGACGTCTATTCACAGACATATCTGTTGAGCACGTGAACACAGTGGTCAATCAGAGGTATTTAAAAAATCTGCTCAACAATGCACAAAATGCTAGAGGGAAATGCTGGTTTTAATGCTTTAAATTTTTAAAATTTCATAACAACCCTACTGCTTTTGAACAACTTTTGACAACCCTACTGTTTTATGAATATTGTGTTTTAAGTAGGGATGCACCGGCTACCGATATTTATTGGCTGATTTTTGCTCAATTTACAACCATCGGCATATTGGCTGTAGCAGAAAAAAGGCCGATATAACAAACCTATGGTTTATTAATTAACTGTGTGAAGGCACTGAGTTGTGTAATGAATGTTGCATAATCCTAGTGCTGCTGTCTGCGCTTTAAAGTTAATCAAATAACAAACTCACAAAAGATCGTAAACTATTCTTGACTAAATAACTTTTGTAACTTTCATAAGTGTAGCGGACCCCATCCGAATGATGACCAAACCTTTACTGATGTTTTATAAAGTTTATTGCATCCGTTTTCCCCACCTTAGTAAAGGAGAGTGCAGATCTAATACATATTTAATCTTACAAAAAATATATTAAAATGTATACAAAAACAAATTAGAAGATTAATCACAATAAAATCTGTAACAATAAAGAAGGATTAATATGTGTATTATTTATACAGTGAAGAATATGCAGTGTTATTTTACATTTGTTTACTTTATTTCTGTACATGAAAACTTTTAAACCTACCTAAAAAGCACTGTTTATTTCATATGTATCTGTGTTCTGTTGTCTTTATGTAGGCGTGTTGAATGTTAAATGGATCCAATCCATGTTCATTAAAAATTATTTGATGATGCAGCAATAAAGTAGCTAGTATATTTTAATGCAGGTGTTTTTGAACTTTGCTTATTTAAAACATGATCAAAATACTATCTATTTTGATGACAAAATTTCAAATAAGAGAGGAAGTGACAAATCTCAGTATTGGCCAATAATTGTTTGTTGGAAATATCGGTATCGGCCCCAAAAAATCAGATCGGTGCATCCCTTGTCATACTGCTTATTATACATTGTGCTTTTTGGATACTATATATAGTAGTGACGTCCACTTTTATATGGAAACAAAAAGGTATATTTCACCCAAAACAAAAAATCTCTCATAATATGACTGTCTATTTCTGAAAACTATCCTGACCGCTCTTTTCCATATAACTGAAATGAACAGGCATTGTGATGTTATGCTACTATTTTATTTCTTTATTAATTTGGAGCTTGACAGACCCAACCAGTGTTAATTTTGACAGCAAATTTTGATTTAGTTTTAGTCATAGTCTTTTGACTAAAATGCCATTTAGTTTTAGTCATATTTTAGTCATTGGAAATTGTTTTAGTTTTAGTCTAGTTTTAGTCGACTAAATATCATAAGATTTTAGTCGACTAAATCTACAGTAGAATTAGTCGACTAAAATCTAATTTAGTTAAATTGTAAGCATTAAGCATTTCCAATAAAAATGCTTCCACAGATCCAATACACTGATATAGGTACATCTGATATTCCCCAAACTGTTTATGTTCACCCAACTGTACTTTGCTCACCAAAGCGGACGGTTTTTGACCGTTCAAGTGCAAAAACACGTGAAAGAGCAAAATTCAGTACTTTTCAGGGATTGACACACTTATCATTGAGGTAGGCTACTATTATAGATTTCATTTAAAAAAAAAAAATAGATTTGATTTTTAGTTTTTCCTGCTTTCATTGTAATTTTAGTTAAAAGTTTTAGTAATTTTTTGTTTATGTCTTTTAGTTTTTGCTTTTAAATGTCTATAACTTTTTATTTTTTGTTTATTTTAATACCTCAGGTTAAGCTAAAGCTTAGAAACTATTAAGTTTACATTTTTATAAGTTTACATTTTTATATATTTATCTTTTATTTCAGTTAATGTTTATTTAAAGTAATGAAGATTTCTTTGGTTTTAGGTTTAGTTAACTATAATAACTACTTTAATAACTATAATACTTGTAAAATATATTGAATAATGTGTCAAATAATGTTCTTAGTCTTTCCTTCCTGTGACAGAAGATACAGTAGTTTACTATGAATTAAACAGAAAATAAATTAAATACAGTTTATTGTTTAAACAAAATAACAATAATGACCAGGAAAAAAATAATAATTATAAACCATCCCGAAATACACCGTGACTCTTATTCTGAAATGTCTGCAGTCTGCACTGTAGCAGGCTGCTCATGAGGGAGATAAATATGCATTCTTTCAACCGTCTAAAACATGCTACCATATAAACATTGTGTAGTAAACATTGTCATAATTCATCAACATTAGCTTATAAGCAATCGGATGGCATAAATGTGCGCTATTCATTAATTGCGCAGCAGTCAGATGAGCTGCTGCACGAGCCTGTAGAGCGCGCAACAGCGCCGCGTTTCCCGCGGTTAGATCAGCACATTACAGTTCAAATGTGCGCATCTTCCACACAGGACAGCAGTCCTGACTGGATATCTTCCCAAATCGTCCCTCTCTTTCATTTTCGTCTCGTTTTTATTCGTTGACGAAAATTAGAGTAGATTTTAGTCATAGTTTTAGTCATTCAAAACGCATTTTTATTTAGTCATCGTCTCGTTTTCGTCCGTGAAAAAAATGTCGTTGACGAAAATTATGACGAAAATTATTCGTCAACGAAATTAACACTGGACCCAACCCTTTTTCCTTCTATGGAAAAAAATGTAGCCAGGATATCCTTCAAAAACTTACCTTTTGTGCTTTAAGGAAGAGAGAAAGAGTTATAGTAATAATTTACACTACTTTTTTTCAAAGGTTAAAGGGTATTAAAGACCAAAGCTCCAAGAAATGAGGGGTGGGCTACATGGGGTGATGTTGATGCCTTGTAATTTTATATCCTTATTGAATCAACTCTGAGATTCAGCACGAGGCGCCAAGACTTCTGCTCATAAAACGTTTTGAAGGAAACACCAATTCAAACACAGAATTTATGCTTACAAAGGCCATCTGGCCTGCATGCCACATCATCTCCATTCTGCCTTTTGGTTTACAGCAGAACCCTCCATCTCAATCACTCTTTTCCTCTTGTGGATCAATACGGTTTCACAGCCTGGCAGATCATAAGAGACTTTCACCGTCTCGCTTCATAACAATTAGAATTTAATCAATTCATTTTAGCGAGCTGCGGTGATTTGCACTGAGCGCGGTCATAAACTCTAGCTGCAGACGGCCGGGGCTGATGGAATGCAAAATGTGCGCAATAATTACTGCTGCTTGATGACGGTTCTGAATCACAGAGGAGGGGAAGGTCCAACTGCACAGACTCAGAAGCAAAATATATTCAATAAAAACACAAAAAATAAATGGGTAACTGAGTAAACAAACAAACATCTATAACAATACCTCTCATCCAAGGGTTCCCAGAGGCCCCAGCGCCAGGTGTAAATCGGCACAGCGCATGTGACAATGTTACAAAGTTAGATCAGAGATCGCATTCAAACGCCCACGCTGCAGAATCACTAAACAATTACGATCCAATTAGGCTATTATCTGCGGAGAGCTGGCATGCAGGTTTCGGATGTGGCAGGCGGGGAAATGGAGCAGCAAATGTGAGCACCACACTTTTTTGATGGAAGGAGTGCTGGGTAATTCAATCTCTCTGCCGTCTGAAAACATATAAGCCAGAGATGCATCCTGATTGGAGATAAAGTGGCATGATTGCAGCCAAATTATACACCGACTCGATCGCAAAGTGCTGCACTCAGACCATCAGGGGCATATCAGGCCAATGAGAGATTAAATGATCAGAATCTGCACTCAGATCCGATAATCTTAAACTGAATTTATAACACTGTGTCCGAACAAGGTGCGAAGTTTCTGTCTCAACGCTAAGGATTTTGGTTATGCTTGATTTTGATGGTCCACTTTAGACATTCTAAAAGCAGCTACATGTTAACTAACTCTCATTTCTGTCATGACAACTCTTGGAGAGATTGGCATGGTAATGGACATGATAATGTAATGTATTTAGATCTGCTTCGCTGCTGCAGAGCAAGAACAGAGACTTGCTACTGCCATTAAATTCACAGACATTGCTGTGAGCATGTAATACATGCTGCTGCTGCACAAATAACATACATGTGTAACCTCTGCAGTAGATCTATACAGGTGGAGCTGGGGAAGTTTCTGAAAGTGCACTGCAGACTGCTACAGCAAATACTGCCACGTATTTGAATGTTGAGCAACAGCTCATTGGCTGCTATTTTACGTTCCCTACACTGGTTACCAGTACACTACAGAGTGGATTTTAAAATATTACTACTCGTTTATAAATCTCTAAGTGGAATGGCTCCACCTTACCTTTCCACACTTTTGACTTAGCACCATCCAACAAGATCACTTCGGTCATCAGAGACTCCTGTCTATCAAATCAAGGTTAAAATGTAGGGGGGATTGTGCCTTTTCTATAGTTGACCCCAGACTCTGGAATGAATTGGCCATTTCGATTAGACTGGCTTCATCTTTATCTAAGTTAAATACATATTTGTTTGACAAAGCATATAATACATGTTGAAGCACCCTTACATTGTATTTTATTGTTATATTATAACACTGAAGCACTAATTCTAGTCTATTTTATGGTATTTTCTACAATTCTCTGTGTATGCTTTTTTTTTTTTTACTTTTTGTTTTTCTGTGTTTTTAGCTATTGTAAAGCACATTGGACAATGTAAGGTTGTATTTAATTATGCTATATAAATAAACTGCCATTGCCATTAATGCAACAGCAACCAATCAGTTGCGTTATGAGATAATGAGTTAAGGACCTATCAGCCAGTGCCATCTACACTTTAATGAAACTTTGTATTAATTTAAAAAGGCTTAGATGAAGTCGTGTTATGCTTCTGTCTTCACGCCTTGACAAAGGCTTTTTGCCGAAAGGTTGGTATAATAAAATATATGGAAGTGAGAGTGCGGTCACATCTCCTTTATACAAATTTGCTATCTTTGACCTGCACCTTGGATGGTGTGCATTTGCTCAAGTGTTTTATTCAGGGTTTATGCAGGTTTCAGTAAGTCAAATTTAAGACCTTTTTAAGACATTTTAAGAACATAAAGATTGAAATTTAAGACCTACACGACGCATTACCAAAAAATATTCAAATCAAAGAAATTCTGAAAAAATCATTTTATTTCAATGAATTCCGTCATTGAAAAAGCATTAATTTAATTTACAGATAAAGCAATCCCATTAGTAACCTTCCACACACAATGTGCCAAATGCCCAAAACCTTAGGCCCAAACTGAAAATAGGCTAAAACAAACTTGCCCTCAAATAGAATAGATTTCATCTCATATTTATTTACATTACAAAACAGCATATTAATAGCCTAATAAAGATTTAACAGGCTACTCCAACCCATGTAACAACCAATGTAGCACACACACCAGATAATCCATGTTAGATAGATAGATACTTACCTCGGGATAATTAGAGTATCTATCTAACATGGATTACCTGATATATGTGTGTGTGTGTGTGTGTGTGTGTGTGTGTGTGTGTGTGTGTGTGTGTGTCCCGCACTGTCCCATGAACTGTGAGCCCAGGTACCTCGACTTAATTCCATTGTTCCAGAACAATGGTCCTGGTGGTCTGATTTTGGCTTTCATTGAACATTACGACATAAGGCCCGGTAAGAGTACGAATCAATTCCCTCTTTATAAACTCCCCCAATCCAAATCTCGCCATAAGTGATCTTGTTGGGCCCGCAAGAGAACGGCTTCGCGATTACTGAATCAGGGAACATCACTTGGAAGAGATCGCTAATCTCACTGTTGCTATTAAATGAGTGGTGTTTGTTTAGTCACCGTGTGTAGTATACAAATCACCTCGGCTTTCGATGTGTCAGACGCTCCAAAAGTACCCCGAAGACTGTTCGACGGAGCTGTGATGATATTGCGCTGGAGACCGGAGGGACCAGGCATTGAGGAGGACGACGGCAGTGGTGAGGCTAATTGGCCGAGTCCGCTGAAGGGATTTTGCGGCTAGCTTGTGTTTCTCCGCTCTGGCGTGTGACTCCAGCGCCTTTACACCGCTTCACACCCAGACTCTCTAACTGATTTTTTTTTTTCTTCTTCAAAGTTTGCAGTGAGCCTCGTACCTGGAGCTGGGTACCGCTTGTAACCAACAGCAGAAATCGCTGTGATCTAGCCATGTCTCGTTGAAAGTACACTTTCCCATTTTCCACACGTAGCCGAACTTTAACAAACTCGAGGAGACGCAGACGTATTTCGCGGGCAGGTATTGCATTTATCACGGGATTTGTAGTTTTATCACCGCGTATACCAACACCAATATACCCAGAAAGAACTACGACTCGCTACTTTTATGCTACTTTGTAATAACTTTCAGCAGGTAGCGTTTCTGGAAATGGGTAAACAAATTTAAGACCTGACTAAATGAAATTTAAGACCTCGGATGAAAATCTGGCCGTTTTTAAGACTTTTTAAGGCCTTGAATTTAAAGTTCAGAATTTTAGACTTTTTAAGACCCCGCGGAAACCCTGTTATTAAAGATAATCTGTTGAACCATCAAGATAATCAGGACTTTACCTAGGATTGTCAGAAGGGGAGAATTGGGCCCAAAATCTTGTGTGTGGGTGCCTTAAAGAATTAGTTCACTTTAAAATGAAAATTACCCCGTGATTTACTCACCCTCAAGCCATCCAAGTCTATAATATGTTTCTTCTTTCACATGAAAACAACTGGAGTTATATTAACAGTCACCCTGATGCTTTATAATGGCAGTGTATGGAAACCACCTGTTTGAAGTGAAAAAAAAAAGTGCATCTATCTATCATAAACGTACCTCCACATGGCTTCGGAGGGTTCAACTTACTTATGTTTTTATAGCAAAATTTTGAACAATGAACACATAATTAAAGGCAATTATGACAAATATCAAAAAGAGAAAAAATACAAATAGCATATATAAGCATCATGATAAGCAAAGAGTTTTTTTTTATAAGCAGCGAAATGCTGAAAATTCATGTTAGTATTAACAGGCCTTAAAAAAGGAAAATATGTTCTTGGCCTTATTGAGCATTATTAGTGCATCCAAAGAAAAAAGTTTGTCTTCATAATCATTCTTCAAAATCTATACAGTGATCTGTACAATATTTCGCCTTTGTTCACACAAAAATCAGCCTGTCTGCATGCCAGAGGCAACACAGAGATGAAGTGGTCATTACAGTGAGTAAATCCTCACACAAATAGAACAGCCTCGCAGTGAGCTTGTGCTCATTAAAATCAGGCACAGGTTTGCCACTCTTCTGTTCTCCTGCTTTACCTGTAATGAAAGTAACATATTACAGTCACTTAGGGGTCTCAAATGCATTCCTTAATTAGCCGCCAAAAACTCAAGGCATTTGCCAGACAATAGAGCTGCTTGATTGCCTGTTTTTTATTTATTTCCTGAAGCCTACGCTGTCAGGCACAATGTTTTTTAGGGTACAACAGAGCAACATTTGTTGATCCAATTTAATTAACATTGTAGCAATTATTGAAACCAAATTCTAAAAAAATTTAAATGATTAAAAAAAACCTGTGACGGTCCACTTAAAATATCCAAAAAAGAACAAAACAATTCACAATTACACTGCTGTGGCCTATTACATCCAGAGCGAATAATCAAGAGTGGGTGTAGTAGCATTGAACTGAGAACTGTTTCTAGAAAAAATTGGAATCATGCTGTTTGGCTCCTTTATAGGTTGTTTGCAATCATGTGGTTCTGGTGACGTGTGGAATTTTGGGTGGAGGGCAAGAAGAGAAAATTAGAATGGAAGAGACGGAGAAAAGTCAGTATTGTGCTGGTTTAGAAAGGTATAAACAGAAAATCACCACATATGTTGGATGTGATCCTTATGTAATGAAGAGGAGCAATTTTTCTACTGAACTAAAAGACTTGACTGCCATCAAGATGGCAGATATAGAGAATGTGAAGCTGCCGTCATGTGGTGTTCATTTCTAGTCTGGTTTGTTTATATCACGCTGACATTAGGGCAGTATTTTGATTTTGTGATTGTGAAAAATGTCACCATTGTAGGTCATTCATGCTGAATCGAGAATTGCAACAGGAGCTCACATCATCGTTCAGGGAAAAACTGGATGGTGTAATACAATTTTCGCCTTTTCTATGTGTAAAAACACTAAGGAAAGCAGGTTGAGGTGACGGGAAGACGGCGTATAGCAAATCTATAATGTCACTGATTGAACCCACTCCCTATCACTCAATAAAATAATCACATTGCGGAGTGTTTTTGAAAGTTTTATATTTTGTTTTGGTTTAATAATTAACATTACATTTGCAAGTATGACTCTCACTTGCAAGTATAACTTGTACGCAGCCGCTTCAGAACTCACTGTAAACACTAACACTCAAAATACTTAATTGGTTTGAGTAGGACAAACTTAAATTGAACAAATTACTTCAGTTAAATTAACTGTTATGAGTATTTAGAACTTTATTTTTCTTTCAAGTTCACAGAACTGATATATTTCAAGTAAACTGAACTGTTTCATTGTTTTGAGTTTTATGAACTAATTTCTTTTAATTTAGACTAACTTAAGTTTAACTGAAACTGGACTAGGATTTCTATTTCCCAGGATGCTTTATCCATGACACTCGAAAGGGAGAGTAAATGTTAAAATTAAGTGTTATATAATGTATTTTGCAGTGATTAATGTTTTGTTATGCTAATTTAGAAGAGTTTCTGGTAAATGTGGGTTTTTGGAGAGTTACCATCAATGTGACAAGTGGCACATGTGGCTTAGTATGAGAGCAGGTCAGTTACATGTTTTAAGTTGCTGTTCTCAGTAAGTGCTATGCCATGCTGTTGTTAACATGTTAGCAAATTAGCATGTTGGAATTTTTTTTTTTTTTTTTTTTTACAGTGAAGTAAATAACTCATTTGATTTGCAAGGATTCAAAATAAAGTTTATTGACTAAATATTGTATGTTAATTGCTATCAAAATGTATGAGTTAGCTAACTCAGTACTTCAAGGTAGGAGCAATTAACATGTATGAGTACTACAAACTCAAAACTTGATAGTTCTGCTTACTTAAAATTGGGAACATCACTGAGCTAGCCCAATTTATTTGGGTTTACAGTGCTGTTCACAAGCTTCTATGGGTTTGATTTTGGTTGTCATTTGTTGAAATAAAAAATACAGTGTGTATGTCAGACTGTAAAAAAGGGTGTCTGTCCGCTGAATGTGAGCCGATTCTCCTCCGTGGCCATGTGGGAAAGTGAATATTTACAAAGACAACATTAAAACTACAGTTACATTTACACCTTTCCAACAAAGAAATGGATCGACTTCTGTCAGCTTCTGTCAATTTTTCTACCATATGATGGCTGAAGTAGCAGCGCGTGACACTAATTTCACGGTAACCAGATCAACACTGTGAATGGAATTCTACAAAACTTAAGTAAAAAAAACAAATTACCATCCAATGGGATAAAATATCTTCTCTTCCCTGCAAACAATACCATGAAGAATGTGAATATTTAACCAAATCAAAAACAAAAAAGGTATCCATATTCATTTTAGTATCAGCAGACGCAAAACACTATTAAAACTGTTAAAGTTAAAAAAACGATAAAAGTTACGTAAATGATAAAAGCTCCTTGTGGGTTCTTGGTTTGATCGATTTAAGCAACCATAAATGAAGCAAAATAGGAATTTTGAGTTTGTGATAGGATTCCTACAGTATATAGAAAATTCACCTCCTGCCCTCCAGCACGTCATCAGCAATGACGTCATGTGCAAAAAACCTATTGAATCTTCAATGTCTGCATTCATGTGAACTTGCTGCCTGAAATGTGAAAAAAAGTCCTGAAAGAATTGTTAATGGAATCAATGTGTGGAATTGGAACCATAAGCATTACATTTTTTATGACTGGCTTTGTGTGAGGCGAGAACTCTGCTGCCCTTCGACAATAAAAATATTAAATACTGTTGGGAAAGGAGGTCCTTCCAGATGCTTTATATGTGGTTAACATCTAGGCACGTTTGCAGTCCCCTCGTCTTCCCACGGACTGTGTCCGCCTGACCAGCATGCTTTGCATTGCCAATCCTGCTGTGCTTTGTAGTGAGTCCTGCAGCAGGGGTCCTGCAACTACACAGCCGCCGGTCAGGGGGATTAAAGTGCTGCCTGCCAGCTTCATATAACTACAAAGAGCTCATTAATTTAGCTGCTTTGATCATAATCATTAAAAATGGATTGCAGTCCATTGCATGTCTCGTCTCATCTCCCTCCCTCATCTACGCCTGCAACTTCAGTAAGTAAAAGATATTTTATCCACCTCTTTCCTGAACATGGAGGATTCATAATGGAAGACATTTTGCAGTCAGTGAAAATGTTAAGGCCAATTCACACCGCACAGACATGTTTGATCAGTGTGTTACCCCTGTTGGTGTCTGTTGGAGTTGGTCAGAGTTTGTTTTCACCTGACTGACAATGTTCAATTTGTGTTTGATGGTGTCTTTTGGGGCAGTGTGAACATCACAGTTATTATTCATTAATTCTAAATCCAGCTGCCAACTTGTTTGTTGACATTTGTCTGTGTGGTGTGAATTGGCCTTTAGTGCTCTATAATTTCCAGGATGCGAAAAACATGGACGGAATTGTGGACTCTTAAAAATGGAATTTACAGTATAACTCGGAATGACACGGAATTTGGCCAGTTTTGGATGAATAAATCAAATGTAGGATTGTACACTTAATCAAATAGTGTTCCCATAGTGTCTGTGAGTATTGATCCACAAAAAGACTTCTATTTAAATATGAAGTCTGCATGTTCTACTGCACATACTCAAGTTTCTGACATAAACAACTTCATTTCTCCAGCATTTCACCATTTCATTGAGAAAACTATTGCCTGATACACAGAGACTCAAAGATCTTCAAAACAACTTGATGAAATAAGTTTGTTTTAACTTGTAAATGTGACATACATATATTACTTTATGCAGCAGAATGCATATTTTTAAGTAATATAATAATAATAATAATAATAATAAAAAAAAACTATTTTTTTAAAGGAATCTCACACAATTTCCCCCCATGTTTTAATAACAGTAAACCTCTGTGGTGCAGTACTTCGTTTGGCAAAACCAGAAGAAATTGTTACATTTTCATTTGATAACATCTTAAAAGAGGAATTAAATAGTTATTGTTTCATTCATTTATTTGACTACCATCATTTTTTTAAAAATAATAAATCTGTATTAAATCATAAATCCAAAAAATTAAAATACATTTTTTATAGGGCCCTTTGATTTATGTAAAAAATATATATACTTAATTGTTAAAGTTGTATAAATGCAATTTATTACACATGCTTTTTAATTAATAAAAGTAAATTAAACCATTAATCCAGAAAAATTCAAATGGAGAAATAAAACATTTCATGGGGCCCTAAAAATATCATTTTTGTAAAATCTTTAATAAATTGCTGCTAAATTGTGTGTTTCATGATTTCAGTTGGACCGTTAAAATTGAGTAAACTTAGTAAAATTAAAACAGCCAATTAAAGGAATTTGGGGAAAAAGCTGATTTTTGGCCTTTAAATGTGTAAATAAAAGTGACCAACTCAAATTCCTGCTGTTAAATAATGAAAAGTTTCCCCTTTTCAGCATTCCAGAATTAGCTGGTAAATAAAGATACATGCTACTCTTTACTCTTTATGTGTAGGATTTTCTTGTGTAATTTTCTAAATAATATTTACTTAAATATTATTTTGTAGCAACCAACGACAAATGAAGAATGTGAATCTTATATTTCAGACAGTTCAAGTAGCTTCTACAATGATTTCTTTTTTAAGAAACGAGAAAGGGAAACCAGGCAAGTGAATGCAGAGAGCTTATTTTATAAACTTGTGGATATAGTGACTTCTGTAATGTTCAGATCAGTGCCAGGGGTACATGCTACCAAGAAGCATACCAAGAAAGTAAAAAAAAAAGAAGAAAAAAAAAGAAAGAAAGAAAATACTACGGCTGTCAAGAGATTAATTAGCAGCCAATTATCAGCTTCACATCTTTTTTGTTTAAGTAATTGTCCATTGGTTATAGACATACTACCATTTCCCATGTTCATACCAAGGCTGCATTTACTTTATGAAAAATACAGTAAAAACAGTAATATTGTGAAACATTATTACAACGTAAAATACAAATGTTTTAATACATTTTAAAATGTAATGTATTCCTGTGATCAAAGCTGAATTTTCAGCATCATCTTCAGTGTCACATGATCCTTTAGAAATCATTCTAATATGATGATTTGCTGCTCAAGAAACATTTATGATTATTATCAATGTTGAAAACAGTTGTGCTTCACATTTTCACATAAACTGAGACATGTTCTTTTTCAGGATTCTTTGATGAATACAAAGTTTAAAAGAACTGCATTTACGGTATTTGCAATAGATTTTTTTTGTGACAATGTAAGTCTTTACTGTGACTTTTGATTCAATTTAATTGAATGCATTCTTATTGAATAAAAGTATTCATTTCTTTCAACCAAAGAAAGCGGGACAATCAAGTGGGAGTGCGAGTACACCGCACAACTGACCTTCTGAACTTGTCTCTCATTTTCTCCAGGTCGTCTCTGGTTCGACCCAACTCCGCCTGCATGTAATGTCGACTGGTCTCAAACTCCGTCTCCATGGCCTCCATCTTATGAGTGGTCTGGGTCAGCCGGCGACGGATGTCTTCATTTTGCTGCTGCAGGATCCTGCAAAATAAGCGAGGCGATGAAATACATGAAAAATGCATGCCACTGACATGAGAAACAGATAGAGTTCACACCACTGTAGCTGTAAAGGGCAAAACTCTACAGCATTCTCATGCATTTCAATGCGGGACGCTGCTTCTCATTTTACTACACCAGTGTAAAAGACTCTTCAATACACATACTGAAGACTGTTCATCATCCCCATCACCTTGCCATGCCCGGGAAACATTTGTGTGCACATTCCACATGAGTATCTGGGAAATCTCAGATTTCCTCTCAACACTTAGTATTCTTTTAATAGATCTCTCTGACATGTTTGGTATCATTTTACAGCTCATTCTGAACAGAAATGTAATGACCTCAGAAGAGATGTTTGAGATACAACTATCATTTGAATATGCATTAAGGAGAGGCTGTCTCTGTCTCTCCAACATCATGAGAATCTCATTTGAGTCATAAACGGTGTGTTAATGCATTGCACCAGGTTTGACATCAATGATGCCAAAAGGCACTAGTGCGGCATGTGTCAGAACCGGTCGCATCATGCATGATTCATTCGGGTGATTTTTTATGACAATCTTATGGTGCTTTGTGGACCTCAGCAACCACACAACCTCTTTCACTGTGACATTTTATTTTTAACTTGTGTTGATTAATAAATGCACAATCATGTGATCTGAGCCTTCAGGATAAATCCTATGGTTTTCAATGAGCGCTTAAAGAAATTATTTTCTGTTGGACGAGGAGATTTTATATATTAACAACAACTTTAATGGAGTCAGATTAATTTTACATGAGCAAGATAAATAATTGAACAATGCATGTCATCTTTCAGCTGCTTTTTTTTTTGTATTGTTCAAAATGGCAGCTGTAATTTCCAGCCCTACATCATATATGACATCACTTTTTATCTTTTTCTGCCAACAAACCAGATTGTGTACACCTTTTCTGCGTATTTTACGATCTTTAACTTTAAATAATGTTGACTTTAAATTGTCTCTAATTGATATGCACTACCATTCAAAAGTTTTCATTGTCACATGATCCATCAGAAATCATTCTTTTATGCTGATTTGGTAATCAAGACACATTCTTATCATCAATGTTGAAATAT